>NW_026138065.1:31330000-31475000 GCF_025592945.1 Manacus candei
TGTTATTTTTCAAAGTCGGCAGCATTTCTTTCAACTCTTCTCTTGCTCTCATGCCCAACCCCGTGAAAAGCCCCCCAGTGCAGCAGTCAGTGATGCCCCTTGCCCGGGGCTGCTGGAAACATGTCTCTGCTCCTGCCACAGCATCTGCAGCTTTTTGCCCCCCTGAGCTATTGCAATATCAGACAAATTATCTTCACCAAAAGCATTATTTCCTTCAGGAAAGGAGGTTCTGCCACTGATAAACCAAGCAGAGGTCTGTTTGCTGCTGCTAACGACGCTCTCGTGAAGAGGCGGTGTTATTTGTCAGAGCCCATCTATTTATAAAAAAAAAAAAAAAAAAAAACAAAATAAATTACAAAAACTCCCCCTTCACGTCCTGTGACTGGTGCGCACGGGAGGACGCCCACGCTCAGTGGAGACTTGCTGCCAATCACACCCCGACACCGCTGAAAAAGGCAGATATTTCACACCACCTCAGCAGCCAGGGCTGCATCAGGGATGCTCAAAGAACAGGTTTGGGGTGAGCACGTTACACACCCTGCCCAATCCAGCTTCATCCACCACGCATCCTTCACAGCTCGTCTTATAATAGCAATAATTTTCCCTTTATTGATCTTTATACTCAGGTAATGACTACCTGGGGCTCAAAGCACTTCAGGGGCTGCTTTAGGCCCTTCGCCTCTGGTAGCCAGTCCCTAATTGATCAGTAAAACCTCCCACTGAGTCACTGGTGCATCATGTTATTAGCTGTAACAATGAGGTCTGGTCCACGTAAATACCTGTGGGCACCACCTCACCCCTCGGTTTGCTCCCTGACAGAGTCGGTCCGAATTCCTGCCACCAGGAATTTTCATCAGCAGCAAATAAATCTGCCGAATTCAAGTCTTTCATTTGTAACCATTGGGCTCAAACGCATAATTTAGCCAAATTATCAGCTGCCTCCATCTTCCCGAGGAACGAGTGCAAACAACGTTTTAGGAACAGACATCTAAATTTAGTAGGGTTTTGAATAATTGATAGGCTGGTGTGACAGAAGATAGAAACTTATGTTTCTAATCATCCCAAAGCATTTCTCCTGCCTTCCACCCCCTGAAATGAAGTCACTTTGTTTGCAGTTAAATATAGGGAAGATGTCCACTTAACAAGTATAAAATTGTGATAGCATTAAGAGGTTATCCGTGGTAATAAAAAGTGGAGAACATGCCTGGGAATGTGATCTGTAAGGCAGATAATTTTTAAGGATGGGACTTGTCCTTGCTTTGTCTGGGGAGAGGCATGTTAGTGATCCCAGGAGGGGAGAGGAAAAAATACAACACGCGTTTCCAAACAGAGATATTTAAATTGTGTAATGTATTTTGGCATGTTACTGTAAGCTGCTGTTTGATATTTTTCCTATAAAACCTAAATTAAGCATCCTAGAAATGGCTGTGTATCTCCTGCTCCTAGCTGCATCGAAAAACAAAATACATTTTAAATGGCTGTATTACCAATATCTCCGTAGACTTTAACACACAAGCATAATCATCCTCCTTCTACTTTCCCTCTCCATTCCTAAACACGGCCCCAGCATCAAAAAAAAAGCCTTTGCATTTCAAGATCATTTGAAATGTAAACTTTTAGCAAATAAGCGATGGCTCATGGAGTTGAATCGCCACTGTGACTGGCAGCAAATTCCTTTTTTTTTCCCTCCCCTCGTCGTAAGGGGTTTGAAATACCCATCAGTGTCAAAAGAAACTGCGCAGATCGCTGCTGCTCTAAATAAGGTAGAGCAATGTTCAGAAAAAAACCTGCCCCCCTTGAGGAAAAACAAAAAAAAAAATCACTCAATGGATTAAAATGACGTTTCTGTCCCATGTCAGTCCGAATGACAAAGTGTCATGTTTTGCATCATTTCAAAAAGATATTCTTCAAAAAATTCAGTGTATAAACAGGCGGCAGGCTTTTGTTTGAAACATTTCAGATCAAAAGTTAAGGGAAGAACAATTAATATTGCCTATTAAAATCCCCTGTTATTGTTAGAGATACATTTTGTGGTTACTGACTATAAATAAAAGCAAAGGAACAGAGCCATGGTTTCTCACCACTGCAAATAGAAAAAGGCAATTTCTAGCTTTTTCTGTTTTGTTTTTTTTTTTTCTCCTCAAAGTTGCTCTTAGATGTGTTTGCTGAATAAACAGGATTAACTGTATTTAAAACAAGAGATAAAGAACAGCTTTTTATTACACTGAACAGTCTGCAGGGTTTCCAGGCTCCTCTGAATGCACTTCATGCCTGGAAAAAAAATGTTCATATTTTACCTTTTTTTAATGACACCGTATAGAACAAGCAAAATATCCTTGTAATAATACAAATATGGAATCAATGGGGAATGGTAAAAAAAAAGAGCATTTTTACCATTTCTGCTTCTGGCCAAACGCTGGAGTGTCTTTTTTTTTTTTTTCCTTTTTTTTTCTTTTCTTTTTTTTTCTGTTTTCAGTTTTGCAGCAGGATGAGAAACCAGGGAAGAAAGTATTCCTGTTGCTGAAGGGGCTTTCCCTCTTCCTTTGGCTGCAAAAACTCACCGAGCACTGTTAATACAAAACTAATGGCGAGAGTGCGATCCGGAGAGCCAGCCTGCTATCAGCTGCATTTCAATGGAGGCTTTCTCAAAAAATAGGTACAAAGAAAAGAATTTAGACAAATTTGCCTCTTAACCTTTAAAGATTTCCTGCCTATTCCAGTATGTCCTTTATTACATTAATTTTTTATTTAAATTACACCATTAACTGGATATGAATTTATCAAGAATACATATATTGATTTATAAAACAGTATCATTAATTATTATAATAGCTAGATGTAGCTGATATTACAAAGCCATTTAAAGGTTTTTAATATAACTTGGACATACATAGATAGATAGACATTATGGACAAGACTACAATTTAAACTTGCTACCAGCAGTTAATGAAATCCTTGATTTATCTTCTCGTTTAGAGATTGATTATATTGTTGCTTTGTAAAACTATTTGTTTTATGCCATTTTTCAAAGGATGTCTCAATAAAAGAAAAAGATAAATAAAGCATCCAGCCAAGTCTCAAAGCATATTCGGTTTTATACATTCTTTTTTTAATGCTGAAGCTGCTAATTTATTTGAAGTTTGGAGACTTGTCACCTTTACGGAGAATTGGTTTTCTTTATAATAGCTGTGTTTGCAAATGTACAACTTCCTATATTTGGATTAAAAAAATAAAATTAAAAAAAAAAAAGAAGAAGGAAAAAAGGAGGCTGTCTTCACAACACCACTGTGCTTATTTCCTAAACCAAAACCCAACAAAATGCCTTTCTGGCATAGATTTCTTAGGCATATTTTTTGTTTAAGATGTGGAAAAAAGGGACTTACCCTAGTGCTGCAAAGCAGTCAGTCATGGAGAACATTTTGATTTAAAATGCAATCTGAAGAGAAGAAAAAAGAGGGGGGGGGAAGAAAAGGAATGATATAAACAAACAGTACACCACTTTCAAGTTCCTCCTAAAATGTTCCTAGCTTAACTAATACATTGAAAGTTTAAATCTTTACACATTGTTCTTGAGGGGCTATGTCTCTTGACTCTTTATTTATATCACTTATTCTTGTCTGGTAACATATGTTACCGATTTATTATAGTATTTTTTTACTGTTAGCCAGACAAATGTAAGGGCTAGCTGAGGAGGGGTAGTTGCATCTGATGAGTTTAACAATTGCAGGGCATCCTTTAGGGGTAGCCAATGGGCTCCTTTGAAGCTATAATACTCACCATTAACCATTTTCATGCTGACATATTTTTATTGTTGAGGTTGGGGCTTCCCCTGTTGTCAGCCTCTTTTGTATTCAGTGGATTTGCAGGCATATCAAATAGGGTGGTTGAGAGTGGTTCATCCTGCAAAGGTTTCTGTAGGTGTCTCAAACCACACTATTACAGCTTGGCACCTAAATCTGCATAGTGCCAGCCCCACAACCGAATAAAGAAAAAGACAGGAAGAAAATAATATTTTTTAAATAAAAATCTAATTCTATAATCCATGACAAATGCAAGCAAATCCTGACCGTAGGCAGTCAGATTTCTCAGTGTCATTACTGACACCAAAAGGTAACAGGGAGGAAGGCTTTTCCCATCAAAGCAAACCCCTCTGAATTCTTATTTTAAATGGATGCACCAACAGCAGAGGGAGAATTTGCAAGGACAGGTGATGTCACATTTTACACAAGGTGTTTTTAGGTGACCCATTCTGGAGTAAGAACTTGAACTCTGCCCACTTTTTCCTTCCTACTCATTCTCTGTTCTCTCTCCTTGTTCTATGGCAACAAGTTCCTCCAGCTTCACTGAGAACTGTACCCCTGTGTCATGTTTCACTGCCAGAGCCCCATCTTGAGCTTCTGGGAGCCAACAGGTTTGTACAAGCCAAGAGGACATAATTCCTAACTTTTCCCACAATTTCCAGCCTTTTGGTGCCAGATCAGACCATTAAACCTACCAGCAAGTATATGAGACACTCAACGTGGGATGCTCAAGAGCCCTCCCCCAACAAGGATCGTGAAGTAGATTGTAGGACACGCTCCAGATTTCCTGCTGTTCCAAATTCAGTCAGACCTTTAGTATAGGAGACAGCTCCAAAAAGTTTGGTTTAATTTCCCTTGCATCTTCAGGAATTTCAGGAGGAGGCTATGTAAAGCTACCATGAAACCACAGGACCTGAGCAGTGATGATCTATCGGGGAAAAAGGTACAGCAAGGAGCGTTTTGGGTGGAAGATGAGATGTTTCAGATAGAATAAATACAGAAATTGCAATTAAACTCATAGGGCTCCCTTGAAGGGGGATATTGGGTTGGTGGGTCAGGGCAGTACTGACAGCAGTAGGGGGTCCTTGACAAATACCAAGCAATATAGTTTTAACTGGAGAAGAGTAAGTGGGTTTTTTTGTTTTGACTTATTGACAGTTCAGTTGTTGTGAGCTAATTTGTTTGATTTTTAAATTTTGAAAAATGGCCAGACATTCCCTCTACTTATTACAGTGGGTTCTGAGGAGAATGAAGAGAAATTGAACTTTCTAAAGTAGGTCTGGATGCAGCAGCATGCAAAAAAGAACTCACATATTTACTTTTCTATTACATAAAACTAGCTGAACTTTTATTTATTTTTTTCAAATTGCAATTTAGTTATACTTTGGATGACCTCCTAAAACAATTTGCAACCCCAAAATGAACCTTTGGAGACAAGTCTTGTCCTCCTGAATGCCAAGAGTGCAGTGGAAAAGGCTGCGGATGAAATAGGCACACCAGGACTCCTACAATTGAGGGTTTGAAGTCTTGGCTTTTCCCATTTCTCCAGGAAGGTTTTATTTAGGCAATTGTTGTCCACATCCTCGGCAAATATCAAATGTTTGGTGGCAATATCAAAGCTTGGAGCATATGGATTATTACTTAGTTAATCTTTTATTTTAAGGACATTGCTGGCAACTTCATAATTAAACAAGTAACCTCCTTTAAATTTGTTTTTTCCTCTCAAAGCTATATTTTTTTTTGGCTGGGGAGGGAGGAACAGGGAGCACAGCTCGGTCTCTCAATCACTCTCTTTCTGTTTTGTCCATCACCTTGGTTTCTTTCCCCTGTTTTTGACCTGTACTTTTTCTGGATCAGACACTGGCAGGTTGAGAGGTAATAAGAACCAGATGGACATAGTGCAGAAATTGCCCAAATGGGTACGAGAATGTGGGGAGCTGTCAGGCATGGAGAGAAGCTGGAATTTTTCAGCAATAAAATGGGATTTATCGCCACTCTACCACAGTCATTGCCGACAACCGTTTACCTTGACAGAAACCCCATTCCAATAGGCCATACCGATGCAGATTTTTTTTTTTTACTTTTTTTTTTTTCCCAAAGAGTGATGATTGGTATTTGTTCTAAGGCTCAAATGGCCTGCACTAAAGGTGAAGCATTAGGCCAAAGTCCTGTATTCCCTACTGAGGCAAATGAACCTGCTAAAATAAGTTCCTTCCACGATAGCTGTGTAATTGAAACCAGAAAGTGAGAGAATTTGATAAATTGCTTGACCCTGAAGGAATGTTAAGGTCATAAATTTTCATTGCTTTTTTTTTTTTCTTCTTTTTTAGGAAAAAAAAATCTCTTTTATACATATATAGGTAGATAGATATATTATGTTTATTATTTGCCTCCGAATTCCAGCTAGCTTCCAGATCATCCTCTCCTACCTACACCTTCCTGGCAAGGCTGAGGGACACAAAATAAAAATGGCAGCACTGCTAAGGAATCTGCCATATAAAGCACAAACAACCCAAAACTGGGGGTTTAGCAAGTGCAATCCCTTTAGAAAGACAAAATAAACAACAGGAAAAAAAAAACCCCAAACAATACTGTACTTGAAGAGTGCTGGAGTGAAAAAAAAAATATGGGTAAATCATTTACAGGTTATCAAATATTTATTGCTACTCTTACCTTTTTTTGAGCTTACTGAGGAGTGAGGCTACCTTTTACTTGAAAAAGAATGACTAGTGTTTTATAAATAGTATGTACAATATTGAATAATATGTATATAATATGTCCCTTCAAGCTCAAAAAGATGTGAAGAAAACACAAACCCCACAGTATCTTATTGTGGAAATACACACCTTGAGAACAAACAAGAGAAAATAAAAAAAGAAAATTAAAAAAAGCAAACCAAGAAAAAGAATGAGAATAATTAGGAGACTAACCAACAAGGTAAAATATCCAAAACATCCAGCCGTGTTCCCGTTCTGTGCTTGCACCCATCAATAAATGCAGCCATGCTAAAATAGCTCCTAAGAAGCAGCAGAGGGAAAACATTAAAGTATTTTGGTTTTGTGTATGGTTGTTTTGGTTTTTTCCCTGCAGTAGCAAAATTTACTTCTCTAACTGCAGCAGCTTCTGCTTCACAACTGCTTGAAATTTGCCATTATATAGTAACTGCTTTTTATAATCTCACTGCTTTCCTCCCCCCTGATTTGAATATAACATTTCAGGGTCACGATAGTAAGGTGTTACACTTCACATAGCCATACATACTTAACCCTACATGAAGCAAGTTAAATAATCATTAGCACAGTAACCCATTGCTATCAAAAACTTATTGGTCCTCTAAATTTTAAATTAATGGCCTGTCTTCCCTTGTTCTCTGTGTGTGTGTGTGTGCCTGTATCTGGTTTTCAGCCACTTCAGTGCAAAGTTATAGACATTTTATCAGTAAGTATTAGATGATTTGCATTATTGACATTTCAATTTAAAAATAAAATTTTTAAAAAAGCACAGGAAAAAGTAGTTCCTGCTGAGTTGGTTCATCCTTAGACCCCTGATTCTTAAGTAACTCTTCAGAGTGCTAATTAGTAGCCAATATTTGATGAACCAGTAAAGAAACGTACTCTGCTCTTCTCTAGCCATGTTGTTTTAGCCCAAATAAGTTTCCCTAAGGAAGTATGAAAAAGAGAAGTTAAAGGGGAAAAAAAGAAGAATTGAAACAATGCCCCTGTAAAATCCTAGCAAAAAGAAACTCAATAATTTATACTCACTTTTTCTTTTTGGAGATGTTAAATAAAACTACAGGGGGGTGAGGTTTTCTTGCTTTTTGAGAGACTTTTTTCCCATCCATAAACTTTCTGACCCAAATCCCTTCTTTCCTTTTTATTTCTTTGAGTCCCAAAGTAATTGCTAGTCATTTTAAGACAGTTACTTATCCAGAGAATGAAGGAGTATCAGCTGTGTTTCAATTAGAGGAGGAAAGAAAAGATAAAGACTTGGAACATAACTGAAAAATGCAAAGTGACATATTAGGATGAGAATTTTCATCTGTTGCTGTATAAATATTTTAATAAAAGTTCTAAAATAATGTGTCTGCCTCCTGTTCTATAAAAGAGAGGAGATTATGAAGTGCAAATGATGCAGCTTAGATGTATGGATCCGACTGGGATTTTTCACCATTAAAGAGTCTCTTCGTGCCTCTCCTCCAGAACTTGGTTTTAGAGCTGTTTCAGATCCCCAAAAAGTATAAATATCATAAGTATAAATAAAAGATGACCAGCAAGTGGCTTCAATCACTAACATTTTTTGCAAACTAATGTTCAGCTGATGCAACCCGATTTTGTTTTGCATCACATTAGTGTCACAGCAGCAGTGACTGGCCTTTATTCACCAACCTTTTGAGTCAGCACTTCAAGACATCTCTCAAATTAGGTCATACTGCAAATTTGCCGCTGATACAAAGGTTGATTAAGGGACTTTCACAATTTTAAAGGGATGTCATGTGAGGAGAATTAAGGTCTGGTTGATAGTTCCAGGAAATGTGAGGCCCCGTAACTACGTGAAAATAATGTATGGGCTCTATGGGGAAAGAACATATTTCCTCGGAGCGCTTGAAGTAATACTCATTTACAATTTAACCAAGTCCTCCCCCCACTTCCCCCCAACCCGTTACAGGAGAAATTGTATGATGGGTCTCGAAAACAAGCCATGAATTACAGCACAGAGGCGCAGTGAGATGAGCCCCGTTCTCCTCTTGCTGAAAGTCCATCCCCTCTTCTCTGCCTCCTTTGATCTTCTTGGGAAAGACCTATTCCTCCCTGCTCCCACCAAAGTATCTTGGTTTCTGCTTTCCCCCATAAAAGCAAATCCAGCGTCACAACAGGACCCTTCATTTGTAATGTAACAACTCCAAGCTGAAGCTGAATTGCCGTGTAAACCTCCCCTGAAGGACTGGAGAGGATGATCAGCAGCGACCCCCAATCATGGTGGTCAGAGCCACGACTGCAAATTACTTCAAGCCCAATTTAGGCATCTTAATGAAGGAGCCAAATCTTTGTCCCCCCTAAAGCACAGAAGGGACAGTAGCTCTTCTTGATCCCGGGTCTGAGCACGCAGGAGAAAGAATCTCAAAGGGAACTGCCGGCTGCCAAGCGCTTCTGGAAATCCGTCCGCTTCATTTCTGATGGCTAAGTGGGAAATGAGATGAATGATCTCTTTGGAGGGAAGCTGCCATTTGTTGGGAGGTCAGACCCAAACCTAACATTTTTGTGGCACTCGGGGATTTTAGATGTCCCAAACTTTCTCTCTTTGCAGGGAATAACAACATATGAGGAGCTGCAAGTTCCTCTTAATTTGATGTAAGTGGATAAAAGTCAACCGCCAGCTTTGGTTTGGTTTAACTCTTTGGCCCACTTGACAAGGCAAGAAGCTGCTATTAATTTTGAGTTTTCCTAATATATCAATGCTCAGGATAGGAAAAAAAAAAAAAAAGGCAGGAGTTTGGCTGCAGCTACACTGAAAGCAGCATTTAACTCTCAGTCACTGAAACTAGAGTCCCCCCAGTTATCTTTTCTATGCTCAGGAATATTACCACGATTTAAGGCTATAGCAGCAGTGAAAAAAAACACAAACAATTTAAAACCAGAGCCCAAAGAGAGGTTTCTCACCATATGAATAGCCACGAAAGCCAGAAAAATGTTTCTCATTCCCTCTTGTATTTCCCTTCATTTCTTTGCAGCAGAGTCCCTGAACTTGCATTTCTACCATGGGCAGCTGAGTTCATTTCATGTTTTTGATGTTACGATCACCCACAGACCTTTCCATTCTCCATATGTTTCTGGATTCAGTCACTTCACCCGCAGCCCTCCCCGACAGTATAACACCTCAAATACCCCCGCATGGCAAAGTCTATTTTATTCCCAGTCACTTTCAATTTGCCTCCCGTGTTTCTCCGAAGGGTTTAGTTGAATGTGATTTCTAGTACCAAAAGCAGAGGAGGGAGAAAGTGGCAGGCCACAAATGAGAAGGTGGCCTGTGCCACTGCCAGGAGTCACTGCAAGTGAGAGTTTTGAAGAGAACTGAAATAAGACCACCATGAGATTAATATTTCGAACTACATTCATGCTTCAGGTTCCTTTAAAGCTGTTCTACCAGGTTAGAGAAAAATGGATATTAAACCCTAAAACTATAAGTAGTAAATGAGTTTTTAAAACAGCAGCAGCAGCAACAAAAGGTGTATACCTGCCCTATCAGCCCCAAACTTTCCTGCAGACCTGATTTGGTAGCATCCCCCCACCTCCTGCCCTTTGGAGGTAGTTGCTGCTGCTTCTGCTACTACTGCCCATCTCCAGCCTCCATGAATCAGGCAAGAAAGGCTATGAACTCATGCCAGAGTGACTTAAACCAACCCTGGGAAAACAAATTGGGGTTCCTATAAAAAAAATTTTTTAAAAATCCTACTGCCTTTTGAGTCTGTGGGGATACTGAGAACATGCTTCCAAGCTCTTTTGTTCTACCCTAAGGGATGGAAAGCTGCTCTTAATACAAGAAAACAAAGCCTTCCATTGCCACTACCAACAAGGAAAAAAAAAAAACAAGAAAAAAAAATTGAAATACTTATGAACACTTTGCTCCAGGCTCTGTGGCAGTAAGGAAAAATCATTGCAACCATCACAAGACTTGGCAACACCAGGGCCATGCCAGCAGAGTGCTCTTCCCCATTACTGTAAATCACAGGCTGAGCCCAGTTTATTGTGAAACATCCAATTGTGGCTCCTTGAGTACGATAAATAAAACCACCGTCCCTCGGTGCACTTGACTAGCGTTTGTGGAAGCGAGGGGAAAATTCACACTTCTGCCAGGGTCAGGACAGAGGCAGCTGATGCTTCAGCGTAGCTTGGTGGGGACAAATCAGAGCAGAGTTGCAAATGAATGTAGTATTTTCTATGTCTCCATCCCCATTTGCACAATTGCTGCAGCTGAGACAACCACTTTATTAATTTTAGGCATTGCAGTATTAAATATTTTGGGAGACTGGACCTGGGCTCATTTTGGGTTGGGTTTGAGTTTTAGGGTTTTCTGATAGCCCGGTTCACACTTGGATCAAAACTGAACACATACAGTGAAATCAAAGCTGAAATGGTCCCTGGGGCTGAGGCAAGTCACAGGGGGTGACATTCACCTTTAGCCAAGGAGCCACGAGCCTGTATTACAGCTACAGCCCTCAAACACGTGCCATCAGTGCTTCAGGGCCCTGCTTCAGCCCAGCAAGGATGGTATTGCTCAAGCCTTTCCTCTGGGAATACATCAACAGGCACATTTAAAACTCAGCTTCTGCAAGCTATCAGCCACAGGCCCTCATGCCAGGAAAACTCACACAGACACTAATGGAAACAGGACACAGGGAGCAGAGCCTGTGCAGGGTTAGATCAAACTGTGCACATATTTCATAGGATTGCTCCTGCTCCACCATGGCTTTACTTCTATTTTCCACCCATGCAGAGACCCAATGGAAGGACAGTGTGAGGGAGCCAGAGGCAAAACAGTTCTGTAAATAAGACCAGTTCTGAAACCTGCCAAGTGACCCTCAGATATAGCAGGCAGCATAATGCAGGACTCATTCCCTACAGGACACGGACAGAAAATATTCCAAAATAATCGATTCAGAGCCCTCCTCTCGCTTGGAGCGGGTCTCCTTTTGTGCATAGACCAGATCAGCTGAATATTTATAGAAGAGAGGGGAGGTCAGACTGCTTCATTCTCCGCTCTGGTCCCCCCTTGGCCAGCTTTGTCACAGCCAACTCGCCAGCTGGCAGGTAGCACCTCTCCCCGCCGCGCCGGGAGCGCAGTCCTCCGCGCGCCAGCTGGCTTTCGGGGACACCAGTGGTGACAGACCCACGGCAAACCAAGTCCCTCCAACCTCCCGAGTGACTGAGCCGAAATTAGAATGGGCCCTCACACAGTGATGTTTAGGTGGAACTTTACTTCTCAGGAGATAAAATCCATAATTTAAGTCCTTTTCTTCAACCCCCGTCTCTTTTCACCTCCCCAACATCTTCGCAACTCAAAGTGCCCTTTGATATGATTACACACCGAGCTTTACAGGCCAGGATCCCGCGTGCAAATCTGCATAAACCTTGCGTCTTCACCAATAGATCTCGCCTGGAAATAAGCTTAAACTTCAGGATGCCAAAGAGCCAAGTGGTTAAGGGCAGCCAGTTTGCTCCACCAGCTCCATTGAGCAGATGAGAAAAAGCACCTAATTAGCTAAATTTATTAATATGCTCCTATTTTTTTTTCAAAGAGGATACAGCTACATTATAGAGGTGAAACATGACTTTTGATGATCAAGCAAGCAGTGATTAAATAAGGTTAATCCTCATTTTATATGCTAATAGGATATTTATAATCTCAACTGCATATCCAATTTAGCTATTTTATTTTCTGTTGTTAAGAAAGTATTTCTTATTAGCGAAAGAGAATACCCCTACGTTGACTGCAGATGCTATTTTAATTGGGCTCAAGTGCATTGTGTGTAATTAGTCCACTTCTCTAATATTTCATCTATAATTACACCATGAACAATGTGCTTAAATTTCAGAAGGGCTGCCAGTCTAAATTTTTTTTCAAATAAAGCTGCTAATTAATTGGTGACCCTTCCCTTGGACAAATGATTCGTATTGTAGCCTGGCCCCAGGGTTCTCAAAGGATCATCTTTTCAGAAGTTTGAACACCTTGTTTTGATATGCTGCCTCTGATCTGAAAAACATAAAGGCACCCACATTGTCCACCTGGTTTCTCCAGGACCACCACTACATACCTCCTCCTGATGTACCACAGCACAAGGCACAATTTTAGTAGCTATTTTAGACAATGCTGGCTATTGAGAACAAGCAAAGTAAATGAAATAACTGGATGGTGTTCATCTCATTCACCTAATAAATTATCTCCATAGTTGAGAGAGGACAGCGATGTGGCAGATAGGGGAGAGCTCCCATGCTCCACCACGGTGGCCCAGCTCCATAATAGAGGATAAAGAAAGAAATTTCCCCAAACACGGTGCCAGTGAACAGGTTGTGATCCTATCAGCGGGACTGAAAGGTCAGCTCTAAAATACATCCTCTGCAAATGCCAGGACAAGGTGCTTCTTGGAGCTGGAGATCAAGCTGAGTTCTGTCGGAGGAGAGAGCAAGATACTGCAAGGGGTAAATGTTTCCCTCGGTAAAATACCTGCATTAATTTCGCTGGCTGCACACTGTGCTACCAAGCCTAGTGTCTTTTTTGTAAGATCAAGTGGAAAACTGAGAATACAACACTGGGACACAATGGTGGTCCTCGAAGTAGAACCACCTGCCCTGCCCCCTGCTGCACTTTCTCTTCCCCTAAATGGTAGCAAACCACTGGGCAACAAACATACATGCATAAATTTTTATATATAGACATGCACAAAAGTCATACCTGGTCATGCTGAGTGTGAAGGATCTGCATCTCGTACTTCTCAGACAACCATTTTGTACACGCCACTTCCCAGCTCAGGCTTTCCTCCTGGTAGGGCAGCTCCACCTCAGATAGGCCAAATCCAGTTGAGAATTAATAGGGAAACTCCAAAAGCCTTGAGGTTGGCTCTTCCACTGCTGTCCCAGTAAGCTGCCACTGCTTCCCATGTCCCTTCTTGGTCAGCCCATTGTGGGACTTGCAGTCAAAGGGGTTATTCCCAGTGCCCAATGATTTATGACATGCACATAGAGTCCTAGAAAGAGAGGACATCCACAATTAACCTTCCTATTTTTACCTCCCTAAAACACCCTCAATTTAGAGTGAAAATAAAATTTTGAATTACACAGAATACCCTTGCCCAAGAGGACACAAACCTCCCTCATCTTTTCATAGTTCCCATCCCAGAAGTTAAATCTTTTCATGGACAGTGGAGTAGGTAACTAAGCTGGCATGATAAGCAGGATGAGGGCAGTGGCCTCTATCTCTCAAAAAACCTTTCCACATGGGGATGAATGGCATGGGCCAATGTGTCCAGCAGAAGACAGAGTTGAGGAAGAGACAAGGACACACTCCCCAGAGGTGGAGACCACAATAAGTACGAGATATCCTTTGAGGTGTCCCAGGACCACATTGCAGAGGTGCTACCATACTCTCCTTCCCAAAGGAGAAGAGCCAGCACTTTGGTTTCAGGCTTTTCTTCTCCCTGGGGGATGTGAAATCCTAGGTGCTATTTGGGGAAGGGTGACTTTTTCCTCCCCACACCCTCACCCTATCCAAATGGAAAAAAAGCCTGACCTCTTCCCATCTGCTGGGGAAAGCCAAGTCGCTACCAATCTGGCTCTGATGTGAACTAGCTCTTTCTGCCCAGAAGTTTATTTTTCAAAACAAGCGTGCCTGCAAAGCAGTGTTTATTTAAAACACAGTATAAATGCCAGTAACCCAACATGCACAGGGAACAGCACCCGGAGGTCTCCCGCTTAGTGCTTGAGAGCTATTAAGTAAATCAGGGGAAAATTCCTCAGGAAATGATAGGGTTAGGCCTGATGGGCATCCCCATGTGATTAAATGCAACTTAATGAGGTCACGGGTGACAGATTTGGGCACAGAAGTGTTTAAACAGCATGCAAAAAAAAAAGAAAAAGGCATTCATAGCACACAGGGGATGGGAATCGAGGCTGGTTGTGTTATCCTGTGGTGCAAAAACACACCAAAAAGGGTGGCCTTCTCGCACACATGAGGTTTTCACAATTTTCCCTAACAACTTATGCCATTGAGCAAACATTGCAGAGGCCTTCGGCTAGGAATGGTCTGGCCAGTGTCAGGAGTCAAGGATGGCCAGCATCACTTTGATTTCTTAGAGGTTAGAGAGGAGGATTTAGGTCACAACGCTTTATTTCCCCCCCACCCCCCCAACACCTCTAATAGAAAATGGTTGTCTTGATCGAAGGAGCTAAATTCTGCTGTCATTCTGCAGGACTGCAGGATAATTACATTGGCTTCATCCGAGCACTTCGGTTTCGCTGATACATCTGTCAAGGACAGGAGGGGACTCTTGGTGTCTCACAGTCCCTGGAGCATTTGTTCAAGTAACCCTTCAGCATTCACACAAGAGGGTCTTCTTACACATCCCATGACTGAAGCACTAGGAAAAGAGAGTCCTGGCTGGCATCCCACCAGCAACAGGACATCTTTGTGGAGTGATAAAAGGGAATGTTTGCTTTTGTCAGCCTTAGTTCCTGGCCAAAAAGGCTTTTTCCATTGTACTCTGTTGGCCATGAGCAACCCACTGTTCCTTCTCAAATAATAAATGGATACCCATAGGTTTTCAGTGAGGTCAACAATGATGCAATATATCCTCCCAGCTGGCAACACCTTCACTTCTCTATTTACTGTGCTATATTATTACTAATACAGCTCACCTGGTAGAGTGACTTGCATTCACTTGTGAAGAATGAAGATTTTACCAGTTGACTATTTAAAAAAAAAAAAAAACAAAACCTAGAACCCAAATTAGGTGAAAAGGGAAAGGCCAAAGGGAAATTATTGCTGTTTTAGACAGCAGCATAAATTTTCTTCCTATTTTTAACCTAGCTTTTAATTTAATAAATTTTATGACTCTTATATTAAGTACATATGTTTTACAAGACATTGTGTCCCTTGAGTCACCCTGAATTTGCTCTATTATAGCAGAGTTAAATGAATGAATACTGTGTTTCTGATTTCAGCTTACCCCTTATTTGATCCTTATATAGTCAATAAACCTTCATAGAAGCATGGAGCAACTGGATCAAGCAGGGTGCCAAAACTGTGTTTGGGAACTCTGTTAGTCTTTAAAAGGGAATTAGTAAATTGCTGCTCTCTTATTCAGATCCTGTTACTCCACTGCCAGATTTTCCCCATGCTGTTTACAAGGAGTAAATGGTGATGCTGATAAGACTCTTGAATTTATACATCACCAATTTAATTTTCATACGATAATTTAAAAGAGAGGTCAAGTTTTCCTTTGAGCCTCCTAGTCCCCAAAATATAACTAACTTTTTTTTTTTCTATTGCTCTCTGGAAACTTGGAAGAGAAAAATACATTTAAATCAGCCCTGTACAGGTTATGGACTATTCCCAAACAAACTCAGTTTTGGAAGGAAGATGCGAGAACTTTTAGAAACACTTGAAAAAAGGCCAACCCTTCTTTCCCAGTATAAGATATCCTTTCACTAAAATTGAGCCATATAGGCCAGTAGGTGACTGCAGAATAATGCACAAAAAAAATTAATGCCTGCTAAAAATAAACAAATTGGAAGATCAATCAAATTAGTTGGAGGGGATCCCTTTACAAAACTAAAATGCCCTGATACTAGTGCCTACAGAGAAAATAAGCGTGTACCAAGATTATTCTTGTTTGGTTGCATTTACAGTGTTTGTTTAAGTATTACATGAGGGCAGCTTTTCATAACAGGTTTGCAATGGTGGCAAAACACAAAGATTAGAAAGGGATAGTTGATATTTGCCTCACAGTGGGAAGCATGAGTTATTGATTGGCCTTGTATCAGCCTAGAGTTCCTTTTTAATATAATAAGGTTAGTTTAGAAGGGTGTTTTATAAATCGGGTGGTTTCTTATTTGATTTGAGTACTGACTCTTAGCGACTTGCCAAAGTTCAGTAAATATGCAGAGTATAGTATATGCACTTTATCTTTGTGTATTAGCTATGACATAAACACAGAGGGGAAAAGTCAAATTTTATACATCAGAAAGTGGGTTTGTTGCCAGACATTCTAACATCGCGTATTTAATTTCACTGATGTATGTTAAAATGGGAAACCAAATTCAATGAGCTGTTTGTTTCTTTCTACAAATACACTTACATCAATGACCTCTGAGGACACGACCTCAAAATGTAACTAGATGTTTAAAAGAACCTCGAAGATCTATATAAGACATTAACGTTTGTGTCAGAGGGCAGTATACGAGCATGTATATACTCAGCTGTCTATATGTCGACTGCCATATTTTTTATTGTTACAGGAAACCAGCCAAAGTCCCAAACAGGAAAATTATCAGCTCCTTTTATTTTTTCTTGGCATGGTCCTGTTTAAGACTAAAGGCATGACCTTAAGTTATAACATATTTTAGTCCTGTTCTGTAACCATTTTGGCCACTTCTGTGTGGGGTTTTAAATGCTATCTTGGGGAGCACAAGGCTCCCACAGTGGCATGGCACATGGGGGCATGGCACGTGGAGGTGTGCAGCCCTGTGAGGGAGGATTCATACAAGGCTCTTAAAAGAGGAGAAATTATCATTTAAGTTGGGCATGGGGAACTCCTGGTCACCTCTCCGGGGACAAACCGATGTCAAGTTCTGCTGTCTGTCAGCATTAAGCGCCTGTTTGCTTTTTCACTAGCATGTGGTTTGAGAACAAAGCAGCTCAAATCTCCTCCATTCTTAACAAAGCATCTCAAATTGCTGAGTAAAATTCCTTAATCCTCCCATCTTAATCTGAAAACATCAACACCACATGGCAACACTGAGGTCTCTTTTTGTCCACCGTGGAGCACCATTGACATCAATGTTTGATTTGGAGCTAACTATTTCTGGAGCCACCCATTACCAGAGGGAAAACTCAGGTGCTTTGCTCTCAGAGCAGGTCTGTCCAAGTAATTTTTCCTTCCTTATGTTTTCACTACCAGTGAGAAACAAAATACAAAGCAAGAAGAGAATAAACTGGCATAGTTTCTCATCTCCATAAGCATATGTGGTAAAATGTAACAAGAGTTTTTCCATCACCAGAACCATGACGAAGGATGCAGCAGCTACTTGCCTGAGTTGACTCCCGTGGTGCAGAGGTTAGTCTAAAAGAGATAAGCTTCAACACTTCCATCATATAAGCAAGCAAACGGGGTGTAGAAAGTAAGAAAGCAAAACACCTGACCTGAAGAGGATTATGCTGTAGTAACCTGGCACAATAAAGTCTAAACACCAGGTGACTTGACCACAGTGCCTATCTGTAGACATCATTCTTACATAAAACTCAGCTCTCATCCTAACCAGTATTTTTCAGCAAACATTTAATCAATAACAACAAAAATCAATTCCCAATTTCTGCTAGAAAAGTTATAGAAATTACTACTTGCTCACTCTGCAACCATTCCTCCTCCTATTACTCCTGCTCTCCTACCACTATTTTCCTGTGTCAGTTTTAATTGCCCTGTCCCAGCTTCAGTCAGTGATAAAAACAAAGCCCCAAGAGGATGAGATCAAAGATCTACCTGGCCAGTAGTAGTCAGAAATCACTGGCCAGGGAAGAACAGAAGTGTAGAACAGCAGCATTTCTTTCCCAGTCCACCCTCCTCTGTGGGAGGGGTCAAGTTCTCCTTCAGGCGTTTGCCAAAGATGCAGAAGTTTGACACGTAAAATTCAGGAAGATGGAGGAAAAAAGAGGTAGTTTTCACTTGAGTAGACTTAATTCCCTTTCTTCTTGCTAATTTCAGTCATTTCCTTTGAGATTTAGCTGTAGAGGTCCACGAACTGAATTGTATGCACGATTACCTAGTACTACTTTGATCTATATTTGCTAAAAATTAGTTTGTGTCTCTGTTCTCCTCCATTTCTGACCTCGGCAATGTGCGTGCCTTGGTTCAAGCTTTGCTTCCTGGAAGAGCTCCAGAGGATGCAGAATAGCCCTTCTAATCAGGGCCAGGTCAGCAGCAGAGTCAGGACTTTTATCCTAAAAGCCATAAGGGCTCCATAAGGAGCAGCAAGTAAGTCCCTGTGAGGAAACTTCTAACATGCTTTCTTCCTCCCATCATCGAGACACCAAGAGCAGCTTCAGAAGGTCTGGCCATGAAAAATAACTCCAGGTTTATAACCAGCAATAGGCAGCTGGAAGACATAACTCACTGCTGAGCTGTTTATGCACAGCTGGGGCAGACTGGTGCAGAACTGAGTGTGCAGGGCAGGTGGGCACCAGAATTCACAATATTCAGTTCTACAAACCCTTCTGGTTGGCTGCAGAAGGGACCAGCAGGATCATACCCTTCAAGATGCCAAGGTCAGAGGCTGAAATATATCAAAAAATGCACTATCTGGGCTATAGTATTTGGAAAAAGAATAGGTAGAATTTTGCAGCCCCATGCTGCAAAACTTGGTCATGTAAAAGGTTTCTGAGCATAAGAGATGGCTCTTGAGACTGGAGATGCAAAAGCTGCAGAATATTTTCCTCGTCTATCACATCTCCAAAAAATTTAAACTACCTCAAGAGGCTTCCAGCTCCCTGCTGGAGGCAGCAAATTAATAAAATGGTTACCTCTGTCCAGAAAGGATCCTAGAAAGATCCCTGCACTTCTCCTGGTAAGGATAAAGCTTGGGAATCTGATTTATTGAATTAAATTATAACAGTGACTTTGCAAGCAGATGGAAAGATTCTGGGGCAATCTTTTCCACAGAAAACTCACAGATGGGGAGTTACAGAGTAACAACATCTCTGAGGCCACCCAGAATAAATAAAGCTTTAAGGTTAAAAAGCAAGGAGCAAGGTGCATCTGCACAGACAGAGCTCAGGGATTGGGACAGATGGGAGCCAAGAGAGCTTGGGGAGGACCAAAGACCCTTTAGTACAGACAGGGATGACTGATCTCACACAGAGTGAGCACAGGTCAAAGTCTTGAAAAAACCCAGATTATTAGGAAGCAGAATCCTTCAGAAATTTTTCCACTTTACTCCCGCAGGCAGTGAAACTGCACATTTGAGCTATGAGCTAATGGCAGGACTTTAATCAAACCATTCCCACAGAAACACAAGGACACTGGAAGCACAGCTCATTGGCCAAAATTCCTCCACACCAAGGTGAAAAATGAGCCTTGAAAGACATGCCCACAAAGCAGACATTTCTCACCCGATGAAGAACAGGCGGTTCTGTGCTGCGTGCTGCTCTTAACCCGAGTGGTAATAGCTACTGGCCTCCAGAACTAGTTACCTCTCATTTATATCAGTGGAAAGCAGTGTCTCCACTGAAGTCAATATAGTTTCACGGGGCTAAGTGTGATCAAATTAGGCTCGATGTCCACAGACCTGAGTGTATTGCTTGCCTTAGGGCAAGGGAACGAGAACAAAGGGCTCATATATTGGTATCTGTGTTTGGTCTGTAAAGTATTGCTCTCCCTTGCCCACCACATCTTTCAGCAATGGGCTATGTGGAGTCATACAATTAAAAAGTCATTTATGTTCAAGATTCCCACATCTCTGACTTATGCCTTGTCACAGCACAGGAGTTTAGCTCTACTTCAGAGGGATTCGAGCATCGTGAAAAGCTGGCCACCAGCAAAAATCATTCTGAGGAAAAAGGAGAAGGAAAAAAAGAGACAGGCACACACAGAACAATCTGGAGATGTTACAAGGCTCCATCAGAGCTGGCTCTGGGTAAAAGCAAAGCAGGCTTACCCTGCCCAAAACAGCAGGGAAACAAAGGCTTAGGAGCATTTCCCCAGGTGTCCTTCCCCCTGTATGGCAGAAGAGGCTGATGGTCCCATCAGTGGCAACTGGAGTCAGGGACACGAAGAGTCAACCTTCAAGGGCACCTCCAGGATCTGTGCTGGTAGACACAAACATCAAAAGTTTGTTTGCAGTGCTCCAACTGAGATTGTAAAACCTCCTGGCTTCTGCTGGTACTGGAGGCAGAGCCCTGGGAAGATGCTGGTGAGCCTGGAAGAGGACAACCACTGCACACGGGGACCTCAGAATCTGATCCTGGGAAAAGCTCACCTGCTGCTGGAGCCGGATGGTTGCCCGCTTCTATTTTCCCACATTCTGACTTTTGCATGATTATCATCACACCATCCCCACCACCTCTGGGGCAAAGCACGTAGGTGAACCTGCAACTGGAAACACACACACACATACAAACATGCACCCCTTTTCTCAGCCATAGTATTTTATAGCCCATGGGGGAGTAATAAGCCTGGGCTCGGTATCTGCCTCGTGGTATGATATAACTTTCAATCATATTAATTAAATTAATATGGGCCATGCTAATGAAAACCACAAAATACTATTTTGCTGTCCATGAGCACATACATTTTGATAATATCAACTTGTCATTCTGATGTTCCTTTCTACACCAAATATCACCAATGTAAACATCTAACAACACTTTCATCATAACAAAGGAAATTCTGCATCAGCACCAGACTGAATGCAGACAGACTTGTGTAAGCAGCAAGCACTAGAAATATTTAGACATACTAGGGCTTACTAAGTCTTCAACAAATGCTATCTAATCTTTTAATCTACTTTTAAGGTATATTTTTGGCTCGTGTTTTGTTTTAGGTTAGGGGGTTTTTTATTATTATTATTCTTTCCCTGCGTGATTAGCCATCCAGGAAATGTTTAAATTACAAAATCATAAGGTTTAAAAGATTTATAGATCAAATTATATTAGCCTAATGTAATAGGCCAGCCATACGGAAATTAGAAGTCTTTATATTATATTTTGGTTATTAAATTGCTCCCTTTATACTGTTTAGTTTGTTTGTAACAGCAAGGTTTTGCTGTCTGATGTCAGAACCCGCAGAGTAACCAAGCAAAAACAAATGACTTAGTCCTTGGTTCAAAGAAATAATAGGTTACTAGCATAATTAATTTTATGTTTAATTACTGCAGAATGAAACAATTCAACAATATCCAATCAATCCTCAGAATGACAGAACAGAAGGTCAGCAGTTGCTAAGTCAATTGTTTTGAAAGAGAAATTTATGTCAGGTTCTCTTTTATGTGCTGGAGAAAGAAATTGGATAAAAGTGGTCAAGCAAATGTTAATTAATTGTATAAATGTAATCCTGTTGTCATGCAAAAATCACAGAGACTCCAGGCACAGCGTTCAAAACACTGGCTATGCATCAGTCAAGAACATCTAGAAATGACATCTTTGACTTAAAACAATAATAATGAAAGAAAGGAGAGCAAACAGGAATGTTTGAAAGTCAGACTAGTTTTCAAACTGGCATTCAGAGACACATTTGTACAAGCTGACTTGTTCAGTCTGGTGGCTACAGAGGCAGGTCCACATCACCACAAAGTCTGACCCTGCTTGGCTCCTTGGTAGCAAATCTCAGAAGTGGTTGATTCTGCCTTCCCTGTCTTTCCTCAGATTAGAGAGCCAAAGCTAACTAAAAGGGAATTTCATGTAAACCAAAGGCCCCTTACAAGTTGATCGGGTTCAAAATTTCTGACCCCTATGACTATTTTTTTCTCTGATCCTCCATGTATTCAGCAAGGTTTTATTTTCCTGCAGCACTAACTTTTAGTTATGTGACTACACGTTCCCATCTTACCTCAAAAGCTGTTCCTGCTTCCACACAGTTTTGCATTTCAAGAGGCCTCATCTGCAGTCTCCAACAGTTTCCATAATTTCCCAAGACTGCTGATCAGGTATTTGCAAGACCAGGATTGCTGAGTGGGCTCAGCCATCCTTTGACTCAGTTTAATTTTTTTCTGCACCACTCTTCTCTTCAAGCCTTGGTTTATGTCACCAGCAGCTACTCTCTATCACCAACTGCTTCTTACTTTAAAAACAACTTGTGAAAAATCTTCAGCAAGTCTATTTTCTCATTTTACGCTTCCACCTTCACCTGGCAGCTGAAGGCTGATGAGAAGGCTGATGGTGGCCCAGTCATCAGTGCCATAACTGGACCTGGTAATGAGATCCATGAAAGTTTGCTGGGTTGGCTCCGAAGTCTTGTCAAGGCAAGGACAAGCACCTGGTGTTCCTCACCTTAGCTCTTGTTGTGCCAAAGGTATGATCCCAGACTTTTGAAAATTAGGACAACAGAAGCATTAGAAATCATTGATCTAATTATCACCATGCCAGCACCCTCTTTTAATCCATTTTTACACAAAATCCAGCTGGGTAGTTGACTGCATGCAGAGCACAGACACACCGGGATCTGTGGCTGTAGAAGACCTCCTTCAGCCAAGGACAAGTTTCCTCTGGCAGCCAGGGAAGGATGGTGCTTTATTGTCGACTTTATTGTGATAGTTAAGATGCAACCTTGCATGTAAACCAAACCAAGCTGTGTTATGAACCTGTCACCTGTATCAGGAGGTGACCCCAGGGCATGCTGGACAGAGCAGCCTTTAGCTCTCCAGAACACACCAAAAAAAACATTTTTATGTGCAATCAATGCATTGTGAAGATAAACTTGGAGCAGCTCTGCAGTGCTTTGAGACCTTCTTTCTGAGCCTCTTAGCTGGTACCAAAAAGGGGGCACAGCTAATGCCAATCTTCATCTTGTTCCACAGCTCAGCCCATTCAATGATGGGAAACCAGGCAGACAGGGAAGGAGGAGTGAGTGATGAACTCCACAACACCACACTGGCATTCCTAAAACTCATGAAGGGTTTAGCTCTTATTTTTTCCATGGAAGATGCCAAAACATTTGCAGATTAAGCAAATATACGGCTGTATACTTGTTTTAAATGTATATGTTACAGGAGGATCCAAAAGATGGCAACAAGTGGGAAGAGTACACCATCCAAGAGCCCTGGCATGGACCCTTGTGATGTTACTATGGTTATGCATGGTAAACAACACCATGGAAAAAGTTACTGAGCTTGAGTGGGGGTTGATTTTTAAATCTCAGCCGGGCATCCAGTTTAAACTTGAGACACAAATGCTTCAATGGTGTCATGAAAATATGCAGGCCTACACAATTTCTTTCTTTTAACTGTAACTTTGCTACAGAGGCTGAAATCCACTGCTTTCTGTACAGAAAGATGCTTAACACAAAAGGTAAAGGCATTGAAAACAATTTTTTCAAAACAAGCTCCTAGAGAGGTTATTTCATGGTTTTGCTATGCTTGAGCCTGGGCCGGTGATGCCAGCATTACTAATCCTTGAAATGAGGGGGTTTACATTGGGAGTGTTGACATAACCTCAGCTACAGCAAGAAGAAAGGGTACGAGAAGATGGAAATGTATATTTTTGGAAATAGATTTCATTCTGACAAGCCTATAACAAACAAGTGAAATTTTAATACTGTGCTTCGATGAAAAATGAACTGCTGAATAAACACCAGACTAATTCATAAAGAGCAAACTCAGCCTGTTTAATATTTCTTGAACTGTCCCAAAAATTCCATTGATCACTAGTGATGCTGTAAATAGAAAATTCCTACCATTTTCAAAGGAGCCAGGAGAATCTCATTGGGGTTTGCCTATCAAACTTTTAGACACTTTTGAAGCTCCCAGGCTAAAACATAATAAATCAAATATGAAATTGTATAGTGTTGGGCTGAGTTGGAACCTATGATTATGTGGTCTATTCCTGGGATTGTTTTACTTTTTTTGGGAAGTATTTTGTTTCTACTTAATTACTGTGCCCTCCGCCAAAAAGTCAAACATCCCTCCCTTGATCAATCAGCTATTTAGTCAAAAGTGCACAAATACTTCAAATATTAGCTATTACACCATTCTCCAGCTCAGTACTGATGTATGATAGTTCATTTGCTTCTTGGAAAACTAAATCCATGTCATGCCCAATATTAAAATGAAAGGTCGTAGTCTTGGGGTTGGGTCCTCCCTCCCTGTCCCCTGCTATTCTTTGCAGAGCAGAGTTATGAAAACAGCAAGATATCAGATATACTGCATTAAGTACATCCTAAAGCAAAAGATCAAATGGATTTTCAACAAGCACTTATATAAGTCTGAAAGTTGAGGATCCTTCACTGTATTTTCTTATTTTGGGGTTTCTTTTGTCAGGGAATTACTTTTTCCTTGACCATTTTCAAGGTGGTAATTTTTGCCTGTTTACCCCAGTGTCAAGCCTACTCACATCCTAGCCAAGGAGCACTGGGGCTGCTCGGGACCCCCCAAAAAATAAATGTATAAAATCAAGAGCTACTTGGGCTAAGCACCAAAAATGAACAGCATGTTACCCATTTTAAATTTAAGCATCTTTATTTCTTCCACCCAGCAACCCTGTCCCTAAACCCGAGCCCACTGGCCCAGGGCACCAGGCAAGCTCAGACCTGCAGTTTACTGTTCAGGGTACCGGCGTTTCCAGTCCAAGCTGGTTGGGGGAGTTTGGGATAATTTCATGTTAGGCAGACTTAAAACCCAGGCTGTCCAGTTGCAGTGCTATTTTAACCCAAGCTAACATCTTTCCCACACTCCTCCCTTGTAGCAGGCTGACAAGCTCTCCCTTGCTACAACTTTTTATTCCTGTCCTTTCATTTGTCCTCCTTTTCCCAGAAAACACTCTGGGATGTAACATCTGTCCTACTTCCCTGCCCTCCCTCCCCCCTTTTTTTTAAGGAAAAATATATTATTTTTGAGTGGCCCAGAAGATGTTCTTCGCTTACCTCCATTCTTTCCCCCACTCTCCCACTCAAATACTAAAAGCATCCTTTTACAGCTTTGTAAAATGAAGCAGGAAAGGAGCAATGATGTAGATGTCTGAATCAGCCTTGCACACAAAAAATCCTTGCCATGCTACTTTAAGTCAACTTTTTTCACTGAGAAACAAAAAATCTGTGACTTAATCCAGGCTGTAGCAGACTTTCTGTTTTAAATGTTACCTCTTGGAATCATTCAAGACTTTTCCTTCCTTGTCCGTAGGCAAACAAAGATGAATCTCTTAACATGAGTGTTAAAAAGATTTGCATATTTACAGTTCAGAGCTGTTCTGTTAATTCTGTTAATTCCTTTAAAATGCAGAGGTATAAAGACCCACATGCACCCTTCCCAACTGCTCCCAAAGCCAGCCAGGCTGTGCTGCCTATCACTTACCCAACAGCCTTATCCTGAACCCCTGTAAGAGTTGATGTAATTGTAATTTATACTACTTCAGAGCTGGATCCATTTGCTCAGGAGCACGTATATCAAATTCTCTCACTCCCCTATACACAACCCAAAGGTTTGCATAGGTCAGGGCATGAATCTCTTTGTTAACAACCCTTTTTTCTGTATACTCACATAGCAGAAAATTAAATAAAAATGTGAGTATATACACACATTCACATCAATTTTCTCATCTTCGTAACACAGCTCGTATGGAAGTTTTTTTCCCTCCTTTTCCTTTCAAAGGATGAGGAAAGTTTGTTTTAATACAGGTCTCTCGTCTTCAGCACCACTTCAGAGAGAGTGATAGGTTTGCATGCCTTGGTTTAAGTTTATGAACTGCCAGCCCACTTTCAGTGACAAAAGAAAATGTAACCTAGGCTGGTTTTCAACCACTGATTGTCAGATCCCATGTTCAATATGTCATATGAAGTACACTTCATTAAGGACTGAATTACTTTACTTGTAACATGAGCTAAATTAAAGTCAATGTCAGGCTGCATAAATCACCAATTTAAATGTATCACTAAGTGAAACAGTCATCATCGCCCTGTGCCCTAAAATAACCCAAAAATCTGGGCTTCATTTTTATACGTTGTAAGGATGACAGATAGGAGATTTTTTGTTCTTTGCTAGGACTCACAATTTTACTGTCAGAAACTATTGAACTTTTAAGGAATAGCAATGGCCCCGTAACACCTCTCATCAGACAATGCATTTCATGGTGCCGTGAATTCACCACTCACGAGGAACAGACCCAGAGCATCCATCAGACTGTCATAGGAGTCCTTCATTATACTGACAGAGTGGAAATTTGGTATCCATCCTGTTTAAGTGAGGGTACGGGAAGGGACAATCCTGGGAACACTTGCACAGTCACCAGGGCAGTCCCCCTTGGGTCAGCCCCTGGGTGACACGACTCAAGTCAATGGGGTATCATAGGATTCAGGAAGACAGTTTCCCACCAATATATTTTTCTATTACTAAAGGTGGAAAAAACTATATGAAAAGGAAATAGTTAGCAGAAAAAAATATACACCAGTGCCTCATCTGTAAAAATCCAGGACATAACTATTTCCTCTTGTAGCAGTTTTATTCCAGTGCGGTCCTGTTGGGTAAGGCATCGCTTTTTTTCTACACTGAGCTGAGAACAGATTTAAGCCTCCTAGATCCACTCTGAAATTTTAGGGAAGGCACTGGATGGCCAGAGCCATGAAAGACATTTCCAGATGACAATGGGTGGCAGAAATAAGTAGCATGAAGGGCCAATTTTCATGCCCATTGCCCAAGTCAGAAAAACGCCTCTGAGGTCCGAGAAAATACATCAGTGTAAGAGTGGTGAACGCAAGTAAAGAATTATAGTCTAAATTACTTCTTCATATTTATTCCAGCTGTTTGAACAGTGTATTAACTTCTGTTAAATACATAAACTAAATTTACTTATTAAAAACTAAATAAGACTTGTCTGTTCTTTTCAATAGATCTTTCATGTGTTTTTAACTTGAGAGGAAGATGAGAAGTGAAATAGTAAAGCAGCCTTTTTTGCTGGTCTGTTTGCCATCTGGATCTC
The DNA here is from genome assembly GCF_025592945.1 of Manacus candei. Taxonomy (NCBI): domain Eukaryota; kingdom Metazoa; phylum Chordata; class Aves; order Passeriformes; family Pipridae; genus Manacus; species Manacus candei. The sequence goes on from NW_026138065.1 coordinate 31,357,183, forward strand.
TCTGGGCCCTGGCATCTGCAGGAGAGGAAGGAAAAAAATCAAAGTATTCCTGGAAGGAAGAAGAGGCTGCTACCTAGTAGACAAACGGGAGAGAAAAACCCGGAATTGAAGGGAAGGGAGAAGGGGAAATATGAAACTCATTTATTTAGCCTCCCAGTGCAGATTTCTTAGCATGCCCCTTAACTTTCTGATCTCTTTGTTTTCTTGAGTATGATGATTTTCATGCCTTCTATTCTTTTTTCCTCACATTTTAGTTTGATGTTCATTCTCCACAAGCTTCCTGCATATGTCAGCATGAAACAATAGGCTCTCATTACACTTGGCTTCTTTCATCTCCTTCAGACACTGACCTACATTTGTTCTGTTTTTGTCAGTGTGGAAACATTTTCCTGTATCGGTTCGTTAAAAAAATAAATCACATGTTCCATATTACCAACTGTGTTCTATTGTCCAGAGTATTTACTCTGGATGGTCTTACGAAGTGATTTCAATTAAATTGAGAAGTCCTGTGGTACTAAGATACCTGGTTGGAGTTGAAGTATTACCAGCAAATGGGAAACCATACCTCAGTGAACATCAATTCATGTGCTGACAGTGCAGGATTAGCCAAAAAAACATGTGCATCACTAGTGAGGTGGGAGTAAGACCTCACCATGAGCACGTCATAACCAAGCCTGTGGCAAGCTACAAGAAAAAACTCTTCCCCTCCACTCCCTCATGCACTCCTGTCACACTGATGGGTTTTTCATGTGTCGGTCTGGCAACAACAGCACCATTTGGGTCATTCTTATTTTTCTATCAGACAACTTGGCCAATTTTCCCAAAGAAAGTGGCAATGGGTTGGCTCCAGTCTGCCAAGCCCAGAGCAGGAGGAAGGAAAGAAGTGTGGAGTCAGTGTTAAGAGGGTGGGACACGTCCTCTGCCTGGTGACTTGGGGAAGTCCAAGCAACATTGGTGTGTGTTCTAAATTGTGTAGTCCTGTTAGGAACCTACTACTACTTCCACAACGCATAGCAGAAGCTACTGAATAAGCAGGAATTTTAACTGCAGAAGAGTTTGCTCAACACAACTACTCCCAACTTCTTACACGTGTTCTAGCCTGGGGATCTTAAGGATTCACATCATCTGTGACTTAACTGTAGACTTTGGAGCAGTGATTCCACCCGTGCATTTTCAAATACAGAACCAGAATCAAGGTGCCTTTCCCACAAGGCACTTATGGACACCTACACAGATATCCCAAGCCTCTTTCTCTGAGAAAGTGTATAAAACTGAAGAAAATGAAGACAAAACTTGAGTAGTTGCACAAAAGCCAGTATCCAGTCATACCAACCACATACTTTATTATAGTCAACATACAAAACAGCAGAGGCAGCAGGTTTCATCCTAGCACTTTCAAACAACAACCCAAATAAATACAGTGCTGATGCACAAAGAACTAGAATTTTGGTAACATGGTTTGGCAAAGCAATCCTGACAATCCATCATCTGGGAACAAGTCACGTTTGACCTTTGTCTCATAAACCAAGGGCTAAGCATACTGCAACCCATCCTAGTTTGTGGGAATGCCTATGCCTAAGTATTGCACTGCCTCCCTGAAGACAATAATTTTTAAAACACTATTTTTTAGTTTTTTGCTAATTGGTCCAAGGAAAAATGCGCAATGATTGAATATTTATAGACTGGCAAAGCCAAAGCAGTTATAACTTGAACATTCAGGCAGCCTCAGCTGGTGGGTAGGCATGTACGTGGCTTAAAAATGCCAAACCAACATAATTTGCCTGCTCAAATGCTTAGTTTGAGGACCACACACTTGGGTATGTGAGGCAAGTTTCTGTCTCTCTAAGGCGCAGCAGAGCTGTGCTGTTGGCCGTAGCCAGCGTGAAAGCTGGTGGCAGCTAGGTGCAACCATTCCTGACATATGGCATGTTCAACCCGACACACCACCAAAGTAGGGCTCCCAACACACACCTGATGATGTCTTTGCAAACAGGGCGCTGGGCAAAACAGCTAGACAAATCCTACCAGCCCACAGTTCCCAAACGCGGATCTGAGGAGCCCCAGGGAAAAACTAAAAAGCAGTAGAAAGGAGGTGCAAGACACAGATGATCTTCTGGGTCTGAAACGCAGCATGAAACCCCACGTTCAAAAGGTCAAGGTTACTGCTGACCCTAAGGAGCATGGCTCTGAGGCACTAAAGCACAAGGCACTGTCTCCTGCTGCCTGTCATGCTCTCTGCAGTAAGGCACAGGCAGTCCCACCGCGTCACATGGACTTCTGCACTCCCTCAGGACAGGAATGAACATAGTCACACAGGACAGATCAGACCTCTACAGACGTCCATCACTCTGAGGTGGAACAACCTCAGGAAAGACATTTCTCAATTAATAAATCATCATAGCTGTTGGGTATTTAGAAAAAAAATGTGTGTTTCCCTTTGATTCCAGAATGCACTTTAGGAGCCACAGTCTGATGCCTCATTATTTCATCTCCTATTAAAAACTGCCTGAAAAGTGACCGTTTAAGCTTTCCAACCCCATCAAAAGTATATTCTTTGGAGACACTTCAACTCTTTTTCCATTGAAATGCACAGAAAGATGACATCCTTACTCATGAGTGATGGTCAGCCAAAGGGGTCCTTAAAGTCCTAAATCACCAGACATAAATAAAGTTTTAATACTAACTTAGGTGGAGCATGGAAGATAGAGTGGCTTGTTCCTCTCAGTGAAAGCTTTGCACTACCAGCCAAGAGACACGAAGCAACTTCAACAGCCACGGTCAGGATTTACCTCACATGGGAAGGCCCGGGTCACAGTATGAAGACTGCCTTTGAAAAAACACATACCACCACCCTGAGATATCCCTTAGGCAGCCTCATGGATGCCAAGTCACACATGCCATTGAACTCACATAAGAAGTGACATGCAGGGAGACTTCTGGCATACTGGAGGAGACAGGTGTTTTGGAAAGCACTCACAGATGTGCCCCCACAAAACGGTAGACTGCTGACACAGACTTTGTGACAGTGATAAACCCAAAATATCAACTATCTGAAGACTTAATGTTCTTAATTCAAAATTCCCGCTCCCTTACCCCAAACATCAGAAAGATTGGGTCCCAGTGAGGACCCTGCTCTGGCTTGTCTCCATGTGCAACAGATTTAGTGCCTCAGCCAGAAACCACAACTCTCAGTGCTATTGCCCCACACTGAACTACTGACAAGTACTGTAGGCTTTTTATAACTGATTAGGAGATTATTTTGGCTGGCCTTGCACTTGCATAGGTGATTCCTAATGAATGCACAGGGCTTTGGTATACGATGCCAGCTACAAGCTCTTTATTAGCATTTATTGGTATTAGGTAACATTTTGAATTGACGGAACAAATCATTCCTAACCCCAGAGGACCCTTGTGAGCTTTGTAAAATATTTATGTAGAGTAAGGACTGTACCGAGGTTCAAAATGACGTCTTTCCATGTCCTAAGCAGGTGAAAGGCAGCAGACAGACACCTCAGCACATACACATCCTATGTAAAAATGATTTGCAAAAATAAACCAAAGTAAGTAGTGACAACTTGATGGGCTTCATGGAGGAAATGACATGGTTGTTGAGAAATGTGCAGTGAGGTCAGAGGACTGTCTTAGCCACATCAAGGTGGTGGTCACGAGGAGGAGGTTGCGTTTATATGAGCAAGGACCTGATGCAAATACAAATGGCAGCGATGAGAAACATCATGACTACCAGACAAGCACACAGTCTCCAAGCCCAAGTTGGCTCAAAGACAATCACAAACAAGCCCACAGCTAGAATGACCAGATATTTGCTTTTGGTGAGTAGCTCTGCTAGAAAAATATTTCCGAACTTTTGGGAGATTTCATTACCAAGAGGCTCTTTACAACTCAAAAGCTCCAGTGGATGGCAAATAATTTTGCAGAACATCCTGGCCATCTCTGCTGCTGGTACTCAGCCATGTATCATTACATTGCCTGCAGATATTAAAAGATGTGCCAACCCAGCCACCTGAGGGGAGAAAAACAAGAAGCATGCCTGTCAGCACAGCTCTGCTCCAGATAAAGATATAGGGATTATCTGGTTCAACTGAATCCCTCAGCAACACCTGAGATGTAAACCTCAATTCCTATTAATAGTCACTCTAGGTCTGTCTCTTCTATCTTCCATTTTCTCTCCTCTTAACATCCTGCCTAATAAAGGTCAGGCTTGTTCAGCCATGGAAAAATCCTCTCTTGATTGGAGGCAAACTAAGAAAACAGCCCAGGTACAGTGGTACAGTGGAGCAGGAGACACATGTGCTGAGCATTTGGTCTGCTTCCTCTAAAGCCCACAACAAGAAAAAATATTGCAACCTGATTTTCCAGAAAGCAAGCTGTAAGCATCAAAAGCTGAGTTTTCTTATCTTTTGCCATTTTTTTATTTTCTCCCCTCTCTTGCTTCCCTATTTGTGAACATTTGTATTTTTTATTTCTTTGGCCTTACGAACAAACAGGATGTGACTTTAACAATAAAGCTTTAGAGCTGCTACCTAGAACTAGCTCCTTCTTTCACAGCAAGGTCATTTAGTATCATCTCAGACAGTGACAAGCAGCATATTTTCTTTTTTCCCAAACCTTTAAAAATTCTACAGCTAAAGCAGCATAAAGAACAAAGGACCAAAGTAAAGATGCACTTCAGTATAAATATCTGAATTGCAGTATTCTTTCCTCTGACTGACTTAAAAATAAACTCCAATGTACTGTATATTCAGGTACACGAAAAATTATACAAAGATTTGTACAGTTTGTTCAGCTGAATCACAGAAAGCTCAGAAGCCTAGGACTTCACTGCACCCTGGAAAAGAGAAGCCCATTTCCAAGAGACTTCAACAGGAACGAAACACGCAGGCTGCACCCATACCATGCTGGCACATCAGGGAGTCAGGGTTCTTCCCAGCCTCAGCACCCTCAACCTAGGGTTTTATGCCCACCAGGCAGAGTCTGTGCAAATGGGTGCAGAGCTCCTTGCCAGCTCAGCTCACAACCTGGAGTCTTAAAACCACTACATGAGTTTTGCCTCCTGTTCATTCAGTTGCTACAAAGTTGGCCCATCTCAGCAAGGACCATCAGACATGGCCTGCTAGAGCCTCAGCCCACCACCTCACTATCCCTGTCCTGGTTGGAGGTGGAATAGGCCAAGTGATGCCCATTTCCCCAAGTGGAAACATCTTCTTGGTCAGAGCCACCACAGAAACACACAATCTTCCCAGAAGGTGCTGCTCCATCTCAAACTGCATACAAAGCAGCCAAGGACTTCCATTTCTACCCTATTATCCAAAAAGTTGGATTTTCTTTTTCAATGACACAGAAAGAACAGGCCAGCCCAGACCTCAGGGGCCAGTCCCTCAGCTGGTGTGAATTAGTTAAGCTCCTTCAATACAATTAGAGTTATTTACTCCCACTGCAAAACTACTTTAGAAAAATGGAAGACTAAAAAGCCAGTATCAGGGTCCAGATTTCAAATCCTCTCCCCAGCCAGACTTCCAGATGGTATCAATCTGCCTGGACAACCAAAAAGCCTAACCAGATCTCTTGAGACCCCCATTTCAATGCTTTGGATGATGGTACAGCAAAGGGAAGAGCCTGACCTCTCTCATTTTAATCAGGTGAAGAAGAAAATAAAAGAGACCAAGGCATTTTGCTATTGCTATGGTTTAAAGACAGTGACCGAAATTAAAGCAGTATCTAATTTTAATTAATGGGCTCCTGTCATCAGCCCTTTCTTCTCTCCTCCTCTACGATAGTGGCGTCAGGAGAAAAATTGCCAAATTTAGTGCAAAGGCTGACAACCTTCACAAAAAGGTCTTTGTAGGCAAAGCTTTAAGAGGAAGCACAACTCAGAACTCACAAAAAAAAAAAAAAAAAAGACATCTGCATGTTTTTCCAAATGTTTTGCTTGGTCTGAACGGGTTTATTTTTCCTGCAGTGCTGTGAGTGCGGCGCTGACTGTCTCGCAGCGAGAGCCCAGCTAAGGCAACTGCCAGCATGTCAAAGAAATCAGGTAACAGAGGGAATGGGTCCACGAAGCAGGAGAGCTCATCCATCTTTAGCTGAAAACTCCCTTCAAAACCAGTCCTTTCAGTGTCTCCCAGCTACTTAACTTATCCAAATGCCCTTTCTTCCAGGCAGACAAGACCACACAGGATCTAACCTGTAGATCCTGCTGTCTTAACAGAGGCCAACACCCGATGTTTAGGAAGATAATGTAGGCAAACAAACAGGAAAAGCCCTATGATGGAAAGAGAGGATAATCTAATCTCTCCCAAACAACTCTTCACCTTAACCCCAAAACTCACCTCCTGCTTTAAGCTGTTTTACTCCAGTTCAGTGGTTTTTCTCAAGAAAAATGATCATGTAGACATGCAGAAACAGCAGCAGTAGCACCTTGGATGGACAGAAACACCTGAAGAAACTTGATGCTTACCTTCCACTGACACTGTTCTAAAGTCATTTGGACCAGTTTTAAAAGTGTGTTTAATTTCTACTATCAAGTGTGGCAATTTAATCAGCCAAGAGCTTTCTTTGGTCTCCTTCTTTAGTAACTCTGTAATTCTTTTTGAACACCTGCTGTGTTCCCAGACGTGAGCACCCATCAGAAAATTCAAGACAGTAGCTGTCACATCTCCTGTGAAACTCCCTGAAGCCAGGAGGATCAAAGTTACAGCACACAGCCACCAGCCCTACTATTAAGTTATGCAAAGTGGTAGTAACTACATCTCTTCCATACGAGAGTCTCTCTTTAGAGAAACCCACACGGCAATGCTTCGTTGCAGAGCACAAACCTATTTACATATTTTAAAGCACATTGGGAGATCGTTTCCTGAAAACACAAGGACATTTTAAGGCATATTTACTGTCTGTGTTTCCGCACGTTAAGAAAAAATTGTGATTACAAGCGGTGATTAATTGATCACATACAGCGTGCGTGCTTTGGAATTGCTGTGAATGAAATTGCACTGAAAACATCCTAACAAGAACATCCCCAAATATTTGAAAACAGACGGAGCTGCAAAATGAATGCTGAATGTCATTCAAAGCTGATAATAACCATCATTCGGTGCCAGTAAACAAATAAACAAAACCTTTTGGGTTAACAATTATTGAAAGAGTTTAAAATTGCTGATTACTATTGTAATATCTGTGATGGAGAACAGCTGAATTTCTGTGTGCTATGAAGAGCTTGCTCAAGTAGCAAGGATCGTCTTGTATATGGGTAGCTGTCCCTCCTTTGTGGCGCACTGGTACATATATTTAAGGAAGAAATCAAAACTGTATGCCCACACCTAACAGGAAATATAAAAGCAAAGGCCTATCAGTGTTTTAAACTTTTTCCTTTTTCCAGTAGACAAAGAAGAAACCCATGCTTCTCTATAAAACATTGATATTCTAGTTCACACTAAGTTAACAGAAAATTCCCAGTGGAAACTAAGTTTCTCTGAAACAAACAAAAAACCAAATTACACCAAAACAAAGCAACCCACAGAGGTAACGCGGGAACAATTATGTATGCTGCTGGGCAGCTGGCAACCAAAGCAACCACTCTGAGCATCAATAACTCTCTCCCAAGACCTGGAAGATGGTTTATGCTCACATCAGAGGGGAGAACCTGGTTCTCAGGCCACCTTTGCCATGGACACAGTCTCCTGCCCCTGGGTAGAGCAGTCATGGGATATGAGGCCACATAGGGTTCTGCTTGGGGCAGATAAGATGGTAGTAAAACCCCTGAGATGGTGGGAATAGCAGTTGGATATTGGCCTCCAAGACCCCAGATTCCTACCTCCGATGAAAGAGAAAGGCCATAGAAATGGTCTACTGGATGTGAAAAGAAGCAACAAGCCACAGGCAACAGTATTTCCACAGTCCCTCACTCCTGAGTGGCAGCATTTCACTGTCTCGGGGTGTCATTTGAGAGTTCAGCCCCCATCAGACAATACACATGGTAAGGATCAGGGTCAGGGCTGCAGGCAAAGAGGTCATTTATTGCCGGCAACTGGGAGCAGTCATCTCCCTTGATCCCAGAGCCCAGCTATTCAGGGAGGGGGACTTAGACCTGCCCTACAACAGCTACCAAGTTTCATTTCATCTACACTGCCATCCAGCATGACATTTAGGTATCTGTACCTCGTTATGTCCAGCAGAAAGTGACAGGAATTAAAAGATTAAACAAAGCTTTACTTGAAGCTCTCCTGTCCAGTAGGATTTCTTCAGAGCCAGCAAAATAGCATCGCACTGTGTTTTCCAGTCTGCTTTGCTCTCTCCTCTGCTTCGTATCAGTTCTTGAGATCACCCATAACTCAGGACCCCATACGAGTAATTCCAGAAGAAAACAGATAAACTCCCAGCCTGAAGCCACAATAGAAAAAGCTCACAGAAAACTTAAATAAATTAGATATTGCCAGCTCAGCTGGCCTTGATAAATATCACTTGATGGTCACTAAGGAACTAGCTGTGGCCATCTCTCAAAGGCTAATCTGAGGCCTTAAGAGGGCAAGTGAAGGTCTTTTGGGGGTTTGTTTCTGGGTCCTTTTTTTTTTTTTTAATTTTATTTTGTTTTATTTTTTTAAAGAGATGAAGTACTCTAAACCAGTAATTTTACCTGCTAGGAAGAAGAATCTAGGACATGTAAATAACCTGAAAACAACCTAGAAGATAAAAAGGATTGGCCAAAATGGACTTCTTGAAAGAACAAATATTTTCAGACTGAGTTTCCTTCTATAACAGCATAACAGCCTATACAGAAAGAGTAACTTCAGTAAACTTTTTCTTGTGACATTCTCGTAAGCAAATCAAGATATTGTCATGATAGAACTATTTTGGGTTAAGTGTAAAACTATTTTTTAAAGCCATTTCCAGAAAGGTGTTCTCTACAATTCCCATTGTAGTCACCACGGCAAAAGCATTCTTCAGGATCAGTCCAAGCTCTGGCCTTTATTTCCATTAGGGCTTCAACTAATGGGATAGAATATATAAAATTTTCAAAGGGGACCCAGGCTAAGAGGGGCTTTATGGATAGGATTAGAGCTAAGAACCAGAGAAGCAGCTTGAAGATGATACAATGAAATTCAGTGAGAACAAATCATGGAATCACAGAATATTCTGAGTTGGAAGGAATCCACAAGGATCATCAAGCCTATATGAGACTGAACATATGATCAAAATGAAAAGCTCTGCATTTTGGTAGGACGACCAACTGCACTAAGGACAGGATAGTCAGACCCCAGGATCCTCATCTTCCAGGGAAATCCTCTGATTTTAAGCCTGTTGTTTCACAAGAAATCACTTAGTTTAGGGCATCTTGAAGAAGGGACTCACCCTCCCACAGCAACAATTTCAGGGCTACCCAGAAAGCAGAAACAAACAAAAAAGCCCCTACTCTTCAATGACTTTGAGCAAGAAGGGAAATCTAATGTATTTACATTAAAAATAAAAAAAAAAAAACTCCTACTCTCTTCCCACTGTTTTCAACCATCTGGTGTCTGCTAATTCCCACTCAGCTGACTGGCCTCATGAACCTGCCATGGTCTCCCTGTGTCACCAGGGCTCCTAAACCCTCCTGGCAGCAGTATTTGTTGGGGTTGTCCTTGCTCCCTCTCCGACGAGGGCTGGAGGAGCTTTGCTCTTCATCAACACTGGCGTCTTGTCTCTACACCCTGGGATTTAAGCATGTTTATTATGCATGTAGGCTCTGCTCGGTGCTTCCTGGTAGATGGAGACATATCCCAGTCCCTTTGGGTAGGTTTTCTTTGTAGAGCAGGCAAGAGGTAGGCTTGTGGCAAATAACATTACCCGTAAGTAATTTTCCCTTACTTTATATAAGCAAATGCCTTTGATATACAACAATCCCCGACATGTTCAGGTTACATGCTTATTTTAAGATCTTTTGTTTACTTTATGATCTTCATAGGTCATTGACATCCCATTTAGCTCTGGTGACCCTGTTTATACAATCGCAATATACATTAAAAAGCGTTCCTTTGGCTAACACTAACATTCTTGATCTTAATCCATCACATGGGCTAACAATAGCTCCAGCTCAGATGTGTACGTAGCTGTTAAAAGCTTTAATGTAAAATCCAATACACATATCGAGTGGGAGAGGCCTGATCAAACAGATTGGCTTTCTTTTTTCCATTCTAAGTGGTAGAGGATCCAGAACTATGTAAACTCTCGGGAAATGCACTGCAGGACCCCTCCAGCCACCACTCAGTGCAATTAGATTCACTGGAAAATGTGGCTTTTTATTCCCCTGCTCCCCATCTCTAGCACATGACAGTGTTGCTGGAGCAGTCAACCACAACCACCTCCAGGAGCTTTGGTTCCTGCTGTTCTCCCACTTGCCAAAAACACGACTCAGTGCTGACCTGGCATTTAACAATCTCTCCTGGTAGAGGAGCAAAATTTGCCAGCTATCACCCTGAGGGCTGCAATTTCCCTCACGTGATGGGCCAGGAGTGCCTCCTATCAAATTCATCGGGAAGTTATGCTGCCTGCTGTGTATATATTGGCTCATCTGACATTTCTCCACTATATTTGCCATCCAGCCCACCTGTTGTGGGAACACCTGGAAGGCCATTGTAGGATCTGAGGCACAAGCAAGTTTTGGGCTTCCCCTAATGTTGCCATATACAAAAGACAAAAAAAAAAAAGGCTACAGAAAATGTACCCCGTATCTCCCACAAAAATCTGGCCAGCTCCCAGGAATAGAGTTGAGGGATGAGAGGGCACTGGCACATGGCAGGTTCTACAGGAAAATCAGCCAGAATGGCTTAAAACCACCCAGAATGCAAACAGAATCTTCTTGAATGCTGAAGGTGTGATGGACATTGGGTGCAGTGTCAAGCTGTGAAACTGAGAAAGACCATGACAAAGGAGAGTTAGTATTTTACTGAATCCAGCGATGATAATACAAGAAATTAATACACAGTGTGAAGACACCAAAAATTCTACTTTTTCTCCCCAGTGTTTGTATCTGAATGAATTTAAAGAAATAGGGTCCAAACAGTACCATGCAAACCAGCCTTCAGTCCTTTCAGTTTTTTTGGTCTAGTCCAGGAATGGCCACTTTTGTATAGGTAAAGAACTGGACCTGGTGACCTCACAAGGTCTCCTCCAGCACCACTTGCCATGATTTCTGCAGTGCTGCTTCTGCAGCAGTTCCTATAATTTGAGGAATATCCACCTTATAAGCATGATGCAAGCCACAAAATGTGTCTGTACCTAGAACATGATGACCTCTCTTTTTGCCTTTCTTGTTTTCTCTTCCTGCACAGGTTCAAAAAATGACGTTTTGGCAGGCACATGAATGTCTTTTGGGCTCAGCCCATATTTCCCAGGAGACTGGGTTCATTTGCAGGGTAAAAGAAAAAAAGTACTAATAAAACATCTGACACAGTTGCCACGACACACCAAAGGCAGGATGAATACGCTGAAGAGGACATGTCACATGAGGAGAAAGGAGAGCAGGAGGCCATGAGAGCAGCTGAGAGAGCCAGGCGACACGTCCTTGGGTCAGATGGTCACCACAACAGCTCTGGCACCTTTGAGCTGTGCCAGCTGTCCTACTGCCAGACCCTCTGTCATGTCACTGATTCCTGAGGAACAGGAGCAAGGTTTGGGAAATTCAGTGTGAGGGCTGACTGCAGGAGCTGGGTTGCAGAGGGAGACTGCCAGCCCTACTAGCACCTCTGCAATTCCCACCTAAGACCCTGGGACTGGAAAGCAAAAGGGTAGAGGCTATCACACAAAGGTCTCCTTATGTTGTCATTGTTTTCTCTCTGCATTATTTGTTGTTTTTATATACCTGTGGTTCTTCTGAGTACAGACTAAAGCTTTGTTCAAGTTGTACAGTATTAAAATTTTGTTAAAATAAGACCTCCAATTAAAAAAAAAGTAAAAAAGAAAAAATTCTAACTGAGCAAACAGTGAACAAAGCAAACCTGAATTTAAAAAGTAAACTTGCATCTATTCAAATCTATAGGCTTCAAATCATAAGTGAGCAAATTACTGCAAAAGGGTAAATTCATAAAATCAGGCAGGATGCAGCTTTGCTCAGTGTCACAGTGCCAAGGGACAGGGACATAGATGTGGATGTCTGTGTACACCATGTCCAAGGGTCAGCTCTTCATGGAGGTATGTGCTACGAGTGCAGGGAGTGCAGCTGATCCCTGGGATGGTGCTGGTGCCCGGGAAGTTCTTCAGCAATACCACCTTTATTCCCAGCTGCCGGTACCCCTCCAGCTCACCAAGCCATCTGGGACCAGAGTGCTTCATTCACTTGCTCATTCCTTCAGATGGACAGTTTATAGGATGTGTGTCATCTGTCCCAGAGCAAACTGAGACTCACTGAGACTCACCTGAGTTCAGGCACAGCGGTTTTTTGCACTTGATGGTGGATCAAGAAGCAACGGAGCAAAAACCCTACTTTCTCACTGAAAGGACAGGGTTACCAAGACAGTGAAGCATGGCATGGACATCCCTTTCAAGCAAACAGGCAGCACAGGCTTCAGCAAACATTCCAGGAGCTTCACTGGTCTGCCTGTGGAAGTTTGGAATGGGGGCAAAGTGAGAGGACAAGAGTCAACTCCCCCAGTCTCACTTATTTCTAATAAGAAGGTTTGTCTGATGTCCACTGAGAAGCTCAGGTTTGGGGCAAATCCAGAGCTCAAAGGCAACTTCTGCAGGATGGGAAATGAACCTGCCACTTTGGTTTTGCCAAAACCACATTTTAGAATGCTATAAACTGATTTCACAGAGCTCTCTTCAACACCTTTGAGCTGCCTGAGCCACCACATTATTTAAGCTCTTACTCTCTCTGTCCTTTGTGGGTAAGTGCCACCAAACAAAATAAACAACTTGACATTGAAAGATTTTTTCCTGCTTCACATGAGAAAGAAAGAGCAGCAAATCCCTTCAGTGTCTGTTTCCTACTCTCTGGTAAGCTCTGGGGCAGTTTTACTCATGGCAGTTCTCCTATGGAAGGTGTGAACTGTGGTGGAAGAGCTCTTTATAAATCTGGAGAGTCAATCCCCCCAGGTCCTCCCCCTCAGCAAGCCGAGCTCTCCAAAATATCAGTTTCTATTTCCAGCTGTGTAGCTCAGCAGCTATGGATAAACTCAGCTGCACCTTGAGGAAGGAGGGCAGTCCTGAAACAAGCAAATGTTCTCCAAGATGTTTTCAGCTGATGATACAAAGCTACGGGAAAAGCCAGAGAGTGGCACAGCAGTTTTTGGCTATCATTTCAGATATTTATACTGGAATACGATCATTATCGCTTCCATCCTAGCTTCTCCTTCTGCTCACTCCTACAGGGAACAGCATTAGGATGGCACTGCACTCTACTGCCATAATAATGAAGATGTCACTAATTCACCATTTAGACTTCACTGCCTATAAAACAGGAGGAGGAAATGGGCTGTGAGCATGAAAAGGAGCAAACTCTGGTTTGAACACAAGTATACTTATGAGCTGGGGGTAGAAAGCAGAAATTAAAGATGATCAGCTGAAAGCATTTTTCCAGCCATCAGGCATTGTGGTGAATGTGCAGGATGGTCCCAGGACCACCGGCTGCAGGAGCAGACCCTGATCCCCCAGAAGTCAGCCAGGGTAGACACGTCTCTGATATTTCAGGCCCTCTAATGTTTCTGGGATCCCAATTAAATAAATTACTGTACTAAGTATTTATAGAATCACAGAATATCTTGAGTTAGAAGGGACCCACAAGGATCATTGAAGTCCAGCTCCTGGTCCCGCAAAGGACAAACCCAAGAATCACACCATGAGTCTGAGAGCATTGTCCAAATGCTCTTTGAACTCTGTCAGTCTTGGTGCTGTGACCACTTCCCTGGGGAGCCTGTTCCAGTGCCCAACCACCCTCTGGATGAAGAATCTTTTCCTAATATCCAACTTAAACTTCCCCTGACACAACTCCAGGCCATTCCCTGGGGTCTTGTCACTGGTGACCAGAGATAAGAGATCAGTGCCTGCCCCTCCTCTTCCCCTCTCAAGGAAGTTGTAACTGCAATGAGGTCTCCCCTCAGTGTCCTCTTCTCCAGGCTGAACAAGGCAAATGACCTCAGCCACTCCTTGTATGGTTTCCCCTCTAGACCCTTCACCATCCTCATGGCCCATCTTTGGCTGCTCTTTAATAGCTTTATATCTTTCTTATATTGTGTCGCTCAAAACTGAACAGAGAATAAGAAATATATTTCAATCTTAGCCTGCGCTTAAAGCCCTGGTTGAGCAAAGACATTTTCATAAAATTCCCTGTAACTTCCCAGATTTTTCAGAGAATGTCAGTATTCCTGTTTGGGGAAGAGATAGATGCATAAGAATGACGTTTCACATCAACACCAGTTCAACCCTGTCTCTGATGAGAGAGGGAAGAAGGGAGAGAAAACTCAACTGTCAGGTCTTGCTCTGGTCAAGCCTCAAGCTCAAATCTAGGAGAGACCAAAGAATTGGTTTTGGGACTCTGTTGCAACTGATATTAAACTGCCCCAATGGGGAGAAACAATCGCATCAGAAAAGACTGAGAGCCACATCTCTACATATTCAGCAACCTCCAAGTTAGGATATTCACCTGTAAAATAGGAGACATGGATTAAAACTGTTGCTCTCAGTTAAACAGAGATCTGAGTAGAGCTATGGCCATAGGACTGCTGAAACCAAGCCCAAGACCCCAACATCCACCTGCCTTGGATTCCACAGCCAGGCAGGGCTGTTGAGAGCTGGCGAGCACCCCAGGGTACATGGAGTGGGATGCCCTACTCTCTACCTAACCTTGGAGGTGTGATCTGAGAATAAAACACCTCTGCAGAACCCTCCAGTAGTTCCCGAAGCTCCCTAGAACTTGCCAAATTTCCTCAAGATTTTCCGGAGATCCCAGATTCACCCAGGCTGTTCAAGCCTAGGAGTGTGAAATCTTATTTTCCAGTTCTTTGCTCAAATTTAATGAACCATCCCTCGTGTAACCTCCCTTGGAGAACATTTTGAAGCCCCATGTACTTCCCTCCCCCTCCACGGCCAACACAGCCAGCATCTGGCAGGAACCCCAGCGTTTATCTTTCCAAACTGGGTTGCAAGTACTCAGTTACACTCCTCACTCACAAGTTACACTGTGCCCTTTTTCTGGAGGAAAAGGCACCAAGAGAAGAAAGAGGTACAGCAAGGGCATCTATCCTGCTGCTTCTTCAGCGTGAGATTGCTAGAGAGCAATTTGAGCCCAATCTCAGCCACCAGTCGGGCTGAAGAGCCTCTGGGAGCCTCGATGAGTCTGCCCCTAAAATAATGCTCCATTTCCCCCCTAAGTATTACTGACTGATTAAATGAACTTCAGCACATAACAGGTCTTTGCTGCTGTTGTTATTTTCTGTGTTACTGTTTTTTGGATAAGATATACTTAGGGAAAACACTAGAGATCTCAATTAAGCAGCTGGGTGACTTATAAATATATATTTATGTTTGAAGCCTAAGTGGCCATTGGCTTCCCTACTGTTTTACTTAGCTAACAAAACAACTCTATCAAAGTAAGTATTATTCCAAAACCCAACTTCCTGCACAGAATGCTCCCATGTGCTCCATCAGTCTGCTTCTCTGATGAACTACATCGTTTCTTATAAACTGTCCATGGCCCATAAATTTCCAAGCATAAAGGCTATTACTGTGCTGTGCAAATCTGCTGAGAATTTTATCCTTATAACTTCATTTCATTCGGGTGCAAATGAGTTTGGTAAGAAAGTTGATCTGCAAACTTCACCCCCCCCACACTCCCCACTCCCCTTCTTCTACTTTTGGGCTTATTTTGATAAGTAACATTTAGTTGATTTAGACTTGAGGTGGGCTTTGTTTTGACTCATTTCAGTTGGACTGTCTCTGCCTCAAATTGGCTTTCTTTAATAAATAAAAAACCCAACTGCTCAAATGTTCCTTTCCCCAAAAGCTTAAAAACAAAATTCACAATAAACAATGGATGAAAACAGAACAAATGGGTTTTTGGGCCACCTACTAGATAAATATTGCAAAACTGTTCTCTTTTGTGATCCGAAGAGAAGACTCCTGCACATATTCAAGTATTGTGAGCAATAACTATAAGAAACTCTTTTCCTTTTCTGGACCAAGGCACAGGGTGGTGGGAAAATGAGGAATTTTTTTTTTCGAGTGCATGAGGATGAAAACCTCTTATGAATGTTTTGCTCATTTTTAGCTCTCACAATTGCCTGTTTACATTAGGACTCCTGTTGTCACACGGAGCAAACAGATCTTCAAACAAATTGTAGTCTCTCTGTCCACCAAGCAGAAAAATGAGTGGATTTTGCCATCGGGTGCAGCACGAGGCTTGTGCTTTCCCTGGCTTAATTCCAATTTCCATAACAATACAAATTAGACTTGCTCAAGGCCATCAAAGAAGTGGGGGGGCATGGGGGGAGAAGATGAAATAAGCCATAACTCTCATGACTTTCTCTCTCCAAGCCCCAAAAGCAGTCAATCACAAGCAATATGGAAAAAAAAAAATGTGCAGAGGGACATTTTGATATCTTGATTCTGGAGACTTCTTGACTACCTTGTACTAATTTCATTATGCTCAATTTAAGGGCCTTTTTATTGATAGATACCCCAGGAAATATGACTTGGAAACAGCGCGCTACCTTGGGATATCACCAACCATTTGACATTGGGGAACTAAAACAAAAACAGATGTTTTAGGAAATAAGCAGCTTGAATATATCACACATAAACCAATTAAAACTTTCTGTAGCAAGTTGACATTTCCCATGAAGCAAGCAATGGGAGCAAACGCAAATCAGTTGGCTGTGAGCTACGGAGCAATTCCCAGCCACGGATTTTTATTTTTTTTTTTTAGTGCTTTGAAAATGATGCCTGGGTTTAAAAAAAGAAAGGTGTGATAAAGAAGCAGTCTCACCTTGTCACTCTCAAACCCAGAATCTGTCTTTTCACCTTCACACTTCCCATTCATTGCTCATTAAGCAAACAGCGAGATATTCCCACTATTGTTCGTGTCTTTGGCAGAGAATATCCATGAGCTCAGGTCCAAGTGCACTCCAAAACAAGGCATAAAAATTGTTTCTGTTTGTTTCAGGTATTCAGTTAAAAATAGCTCAGGTGTTCTTGAGAGTACAGGGGAAAATGAACAGTTTGGGGACTTGT
Source organism: Manacus candei (assembly GCF_025592945.1). NCBI lineage: Eukaryota > Metazoa > Chordata > Aves > Passeriformes > Pipridae > Manacus > Manacus candei. Next base: position 31,374,397 of record NW_026138065.1, read on the forward strand.
TTTCTTATTTTAAGCATTTAAAAATTTCTTCCCGTATTGCTTTTTTTTTTTTTTTTCCCCTGGGATACTTTGTTTTAAAATTTTATTTTGCAAAGCCAAGCAAAAACATCTAAGCACATGCTTAACTTTAAGCATTAAAAAGTCAATGGGATTTAAGCATGTGTTTAAAGGCAAACATATGCTTTAGAGCTCTGCTGAATAGGAATGGTTTATTGAATCAAGGCTATAGACAGGTTAATAAAATGGGTTAATATATGCAATCTGGAAACAAAAATTAAACAACATGTTTCTGGAATATTAGTGTTATAAGCATTGCCTCGTTCTAGCTCAATTCCCTAAATTACTATTGGATTTGTAATGTCCTTGACACTGTCTCTCTCTCATTTCTTGAAGAAATGCAGATTATTGTCCTAGATTATAATCAGCTGGCTAACGTACAGCTCGAAGCTTATGATTTTATCCAGAACAATTCTGAACAAAACAATCTTACTTCAAAAGGAGTTTATTCACCAAAATTCATTTTCAAAGAAAATCTGCCAAATCTTTTCCACTGACACGTACCCGTAATTCCCTCTGTATAAATATTCATGTGCTGTAGAATAAGATGTAGAAAACATCGTTATTTTTCAATATTTACTCTAGAACTAGTTCCACAAAGGTGCTTATTGTATGACAAAAGATAAGAGTTTACACTCCCATCAAAAGTTGCTTTTAAATAGATCATAAAATCCATTGTGAATATTTAAGCCAAGAGTAATAACAGTGTCATATCCTCACACAGTACAATGTAGTAACACTCTGCATTTTGACATCTGCCCAGACAGATGTTTAAAACCAAGCTCCTCAGACTCCTTCTTCCTTTTTAATTTTCCTTTTTTTTTTTTTTTTTTTTAAGTTGCATGGAAAAAAATCTGGGAATCATCTTTTATATCGAAGCTACTTAGTACAATTTAACTGTCAACAGATTAATTAATTTAAATGTAGACTTACTGTAGAAGCCAAAACCTCACATAAGCCTTCCACAAAAAAAAAAAAAAAAAAAAAAAAAAAGGGGAAAAAAGAATAGCCTACCAAAATGTAGTCAGCAACTTCCTGACCTCGGGAAGGCTATACATTTATACATGGGTAGGATGTAGGATTCCCATTTACACAATCTATAAGATGCACACAGAGCAAATGTCTAAAATCCCACAATTTACCTTTCTGCTGCTATCCCATCATCTTTAGCACAGACAACCCCAGCACCAACAGTCAACAGACATTTTCCCACTCTACTCCTTCAGAAGGGTTACATTAATTAGCAGTTACTAATTATTTTGCCCGTAGCAACACTGCTGATAAATATCAAGGCATATATTTACTTAGAGCAGTTGCAGAGGGATCTTTCTTTGCAACTCCACATCTTGTGATTTCTGGGGTTTAAATCCATGTTGAAACGTGCACATGACCACATGCTGACTGCCAAATTCATTGTAATGTAGAGCATGTTTCAGGGATAGTCCTTTAAACATAGTTAGCTGGATTTTTTAAGGGCTTGCTGGTTGGCCTATTTATTATGAAGATTTGTCAGGCAGCACAGTTAAGTTAATCAGTAAGCAATAAAAGATTTAAGTTCAGAGATATAAACAGGTTGATTTATTGCTCACAAAGGTTTTTGGCTTCTCAATGGGAACTCATGAAAACATGTTGCTATGGTTACTTTGGAAACCAATACCTTTTTATACCCTACTAATATATAGGAGTTTGAGAGAGGAACCTATGGCTCCCAGGGACCTACATACAATTTCATTTTTTATTATTATTTTTTAATTTTTTACATTTTTTTTGCTATGCAAATATGTAAATAAAATATATTAAAAGTTTCTGTGTTTCGAAATCTCTGTGCCAACTCCAAGTTTTGCTGACACCAGGACAGTCAGATCACTTTGTATGTGCCCCTCAACGGTTTATAATTTTTGCAGTCTTCACCAAAAATCAATCTGACTGCAACATTTTAAAAGCAAAGGTGCCACAGCCAAAGGGTACTCATATCAGATGTGTTGTTGCATTGCAATCTTCTTCAGCATGTAAATCCAAAAGAAGAAAACCACAATGTCAAGTACAGTTAAAATTGAATATAAACTTTCCTGAAGGATTTGGGATTTGGGGGGTGTTTTTTGTTTGGTTTTTGATTTTTGATTTTTCTTTATCATACAGAACATGTTACCTTACCTCACTTTCTCGCCATTCTGGTAAACATTGTGCAAGTTTTCTTCCTCTAACTGTGGTCATGATCACCTCTATGCTGAGCATGCAGCTTAACGCTGGTGTGGGCTGGTTGGAATATGCACTACATATGATTTTCCAAAGACACGATGTGACTGGGGTCCCAGGGTCCAACAGAGCCACAGTCAAGATTTCAAAAGACTCTGTGGGCTCCATAGCCTTACTGTTGTATTTTTGTGGGTAATTTTTGGGCTCCTGAATTGATGCTTAGCTGTTAAGACCTTGCTGGGGTATAGGGCCAGGACCAAAACTGGACCATGAGCACCCCAGTCCATCCTGTGCATGTCACTCAGGCCATCAATATTTCGTTATCACAAAAAATCACTCTACTTTCCCTCCAAAAAAAAAAATCTCCTGAGTCAATTAAACATTTGGCCTGAATTTAATCAAACTCACACTCAGGTTTCTAACAAAAGTATAAGCTCTGCCGTCCAGCCCCCACCAAGGCTTCAGTGGAGGTGGGGCTGGACCCATTACACTGCTCTGGATTCAGCTTACAAAATCATTAAGAGTGTCACCCAGCACATAGATTAGCAAATAAATGATGGTCAAGTGCAACTTGTGAGGCTAAAGGTACTCTCTATCAAGGTGTTCTGATGACATCATCACAAACCCAGAGGGCAAAGCTCAGCTAGTTTATGATGTCACCAGAAGGCTTCTCCAGGTTGCTGCCACAGTTCATGGTCATTATTTTCTGTAACAGGAGGAGCTTATGAACCTACATCCCAACAAGGCTCTGATCCACATTAGCCTTCTGTTCATGTATATATTTAAGTATAAATAGATTTTTTTATTTTGCATATATATGTATGTATATTTCATATTTATAAAGTGTATGTACTTTTCACACATATATAAATAAAATTTGCATATATTGTTCTTATATAATTTTGGGGTGTAGAGAGGTATATATAAATTATATATATGACAGTTTTCTTTTTTTTGTACAGATATGTATGTGTATACATGTGTGTGTGTATATATATGTATATGTATGTGTGTGTGTATATATATATATATATGTATATAACCTATTCTCAGCGTTTACTGGCAAGACATAAGCAAATACTCCAAGCTGGAAGAATGCCTGCAGGAGGGAAATGGATCTGGCCACTTCCCTGGGGAGCTGGAGCCCATACAGGATGGATGCTTGTTCTCTTTTTCATATTTTTTTATTCTTATTAAATAGTTTGCAGAAGAGGCACAGCTAGAAAGGGTTTTCTAACCACTACAATCACTGAAGTTGGCAGCAGCCACAAGCCATTGATCTCTGAGGAATGCTGCATTTCCTTTACAAAGTGGATATGCAAAGGCTGGTGCCTACCTGACATGGGGCAAACAACCATGGGGTAGAAAATACGGACAGGGAATAAAACAGGCAGTAAAAGAGCTGAAAATTAAACCTCTGCCCTTTTCTCCTCTGTGGATTTAAAGATGGAGATCCCCCATCCTGGACTGTGCATCCAGTCCCTTCCTGGGGAATGAGGCTCACATTTATTTTAGAGACAGGCAGGCAGGAAAGCTGCATCATCTGGTGGCCTTGGCACAACCAAAGCAGTACACCACAGCTGGATAGCTGATCTGTGTCTTTCGCCTCACTGAGAGGCCCTACCACATGCTGTGAAATGCTTTAATGTCCCCTTAACATGCTGCATAAATAATTTCCGTATCCATTCAGTGGGGCTCACATGTGGTCCTTTGAAAGAGTTAAGTAAAAATTACAGTACCAATATATCTTTGAGATGAAACAATGACATTTATAGGTCATTGTAATCCATTCATTAGTTAATTTTATTCCCAGAATTCCGTATGATCCACATGATGCATTCTAAGTGCAAAATTTGGCCAACAAAACTGTGATTTAATAAATAGATAAGTTTTGAAACTGCACTTGAAAGAAGTTTCTAAATATTTGAGCTACCTCAAGAAGGGCAGGTAAATAAACTTGCATGCCCTTAGCAGTCCACAGAAACCTTTTTGGGGGGCAAACAAAGAGTGAAAGGGTGCAGCCCCTCAATGTCCAGCTTTTACCACAAAACCCAGGCATGCACTGTAAGGGATGAGAGATGCTCCCCCCAGTTCTGCAGTTGAGGCATGATGCACTTGTACCTCCTTACCTTTGGGGAGGTTGGGAATGGGGCTGCAACACGCCATGCAGAAAGGCCTGGGATGAGGAGGGGCAGAGCAGAGTCGTGTGTGACACTTCCCTCCCCTCCCTGGGAGACAAAGGCCAGAGGAAAGGCAGTCGCTGCACTGGTGGGGTGCAGAGCCAGTGCATCCTTTCTAACAAGAGAAATTATGTGACAAAGGTAAAGGATGGATTCCACCAGGACTTACTTTTTCCCACGCTCTTCCCTCCAATGTGTTGATAACATACACCTCCAGGTACATCCCCCATCCCCAGCCACATCCCCTGCCTCCATCTCACCTCAGTGCCAGTGGCTGGGCTTGTATTCAGTGATGGGCCCTGGTTTTTATATTTTACAGAGCTCCTCAGTGCAAGCAAAAAGAGAAGGAGGCCTTTCAACTGGGAGCAATTACCTATTTCATGACTGAGAGGACTGTTTTATTAGTGATACAAGAGCCCTGACGTGATACTCTCCAATTAACAGCAAGACATGCATAAATCCCATCATGCAGCAATAGCAATAAATTAATATGTTGTTTTTTCCCTTCATAAAAGTAGCTTAATAGTCCTACTGCAGAGGATGTAGGTACCAAGGAGACACCTGATCAGCCCAGCTCTATCACCTCAAAAAACCTTTACAATTTCTTTACATGCCTAAAGCACAGTTTCACAATTCAAAGATCATTATTCCTACAAAACTGATAGGAAAGCTGCAACTCAATCAGGCCAAACAACACCCTAAAAAAAGAGCTTTCAAGGCAGCACTTCCTTGTCAAAGCGCACAGTTCCTTTTTTCTGCATCCTGTAGCAAATCCATTTGTTTATCAGCCTGGATTACAGGCTGGAGTATAGTCTGTGTGTAAACCAATGTAAGGGTATTTCTTTGCCCTAATGTGAAAGTCACTCTTGGGTAATCTGTTAATAATAATCCTCATTAAATTCCTTAAATGACTGTGTAGAGAAACAGGAAGAAAGGCAGGTAGGGGCTCCCTGAAGCAGCACATCAGGAAATGAGATAAACAGGTCTGGATCACTCAAGAGTAGAATGACAGAGAATTGTGGTTAAGTAGCCTAAATCCATCAAAACCCAATCATGGTATAAACTTCAGAGGTTTCTGTTGAACCATCAGTAGCGTTGGTGGGTTTTGTGAGCTCCTTAATAGGACTTTGTACTTTCAATCAATGGGAAACAAGTGCAGGGTGTTCACTGCCATCAAAGTAAATGCTCCATTAATAGTAGAACAGCTCAGCTGGAAAGCCAGTCCCAATATTTTCCACATATATAAAGATTTTCCTTGCAATTTTTTTACAGCATCCCTGCAACCCAACACCTTTCATGATCAGTTTAGTCTCTGTGTGTGAGTGCATAGAGGTGTACAGGGGAAAAAATGAGGAACTCTCCCTCCTCTGTAGACATACACATGCACAACTTGATGCTACAAACAAAAGAATGAAATGTTGGCTGATTTGGAGCTTACTCACCTTGCCAAATTAAAATTAAAAAGGGCTGTATCCTCAGTTAATATAATCTGTCTCTGAAGCCAATAAAACTGCTCCAGTTTAGATCACATGAAATATTCAACCCAGAAATTTGGAAGATTGTGGTATGTGTTGAGACTGCTTGGTAAGATTTTTGAGCACTAATGGGACATCTGGATACCTCAATTTCATCAGAAAACAGGTTGGAAAGTGGGTATCCAAGCAGTCACCATAAGGAGGAAGAAATCTGTCTTCTGTTCTCCAACTTGAATGCCCATCATGCCATGGATGTCTTGCCTCATTGGAAGAGAAAAAAAATGGTGCTGTCACTTAAATAGTGTGGGGGGGAAAGAAATAATACTGTTTGAACCATAATTTCAAAAGCAAAAATCTGACAAAACCATGGTCTGAAGTGTCTATCCCTGGGAGAGGCACTGTCATATTTGGTAAGAAGATAACAAGTACTGGCAAAATACAGGTTTAGTCCGTGCTCCTTCTCGTTTTCAGAATTATTGCTTATATTTCTACTTTCTTAACAAATTATTCCATTGACACTACAAAGCAAAGGGCTGAGAGTGAAGGATAATACACAAGAGAGCCTCTAGGCTGTTACTTTGGATTATAAGTATCTAATTTCAGTCATTTAAAGTAAATTCAGTTTTGTCAAAGACTCCAGTCCAACCTATAAAACTCAGGTCTGGTGAGCATGACAGCATGCCTTGGAGGAACAAGGCTACAAGAGGGAAAACAAACAGCTCCAGTCAACTCCTTCAAAGGCCTTATTTCATCTAACCATGGAGTTATTACCAACCTTCTTTGATTATGTGTACTGTAAGAGCATGAGCAGTTTCAGTTACAAGTTGTTTCTTACACATCCCATCATTTTTTGTGGGTTTTTACGCCCCCAGTAGAGAAACTTCCATAACTGAGCCCAGCAGAGCAGCCAAGGATGAGAAAGAGAGGGAGGTATTAAGAAAACAATTTTTGGAAAGCATGTCTTATGTATTATTGGAACTACATGCCATTTGTACTTGCACATGACTAACATGCAGCCACTATGTGCCACTAGAACAAAACAAGTCCAGCTCTACTCTGCACTGGGGTAATTGGAGGTTACCCCTTTATTTCAGGGGGCCACTTTAAATTTCCTACTGAATTTGTCCCCGAACAGCAATAAACAGCCATCCACAGACCCTGGGTGGCAATCAACATACAGATTCCCTGATTTTTAGCTGCAGAAAGTGCAGTCTTGATTGAGTCCCCTTTTATTTAAGGATTGTAGGCCTTGGAGAGCTTTAATAAATCAGAAATTTCTGTACCCTGAATTGCACAGTTCATCCTCCCATACACTTGTAAGGTCAACCTGTTTTAGAAAGGAAATCTTTCACCAAGCTCCTCTTTGCCCTGGTCTAAGAAGAATTTCCCAAGCCACAATTTGAAGCGCACATTGAAAAATTTAAGGCTGCACATTCGTTGCTTCTCAAACTGGGACTTGAGCTGAGCCAAGGGCTTCTCCATCTAGAGAATATGAAGAGCAAGGTCAGAGTCCTTTCCTGGTAAGCTCAGTTCAGCTGATCTGTATTTCAACATTCTAGGTTTTGCAGGGGAGAAAAATATTGCTTAATGGCACTGAATAACATTTGCTTAATGCTGGCATGAAACTTATAAAGATAGTTTCAAGAAGTAAAAAAACAAGGGAATGTATTATTATTTTATCAGTTATTGTTGCTGTTGCCATTGTTGTTGAAGGGCTTTTCTAATTATAACAACTAAATAGTATTTAATGCAAAAAGTTGGCAAAGAATGACAAACTCCTCAAGCAACAACTCCTAAGCATCTGTATGCTAAAAGCTTGAACTTCTCTTGCTCAGATGATAACATTGCTTAGCAACATGGGCTTGAAGAGCTTTGGAGGCCTCCAAAATGGAGCAGACATTTAGATGTATAATGAGAATTTCCATAGTCAGATAGACTAAAATACATAAATATATCTATATATACACACATAGATAGATATAAAATTTACACTGTGCATCAGCCAAGTGTTTGAAACTTTATAAAGCAGAAGCTATGGTGGTTTTAATCAAGAAATGCACTAAAAAATATTGATTATCAGGCTCAGTACTTGCCTAGGGGCTAGTATGGCTGAGAGTAAGGTGGCAGGTGGGGCAGGCTGCAGTGATGTAAGGCCATAAAAAGTGCATTTGAGGCAGATTGGGGTCACATCCACTACAAGGCTGCAGCCTGCACCACCAAGGAGGTGCTTTTATGGCACGTCCCCCCATCTCACCTGCCTGGCCAGAGCTTTTCTGAGGGAGAAGTTTGTTAGGGCTGATGAGGTTGTGTCTGGTCTGCTTTGATCAGAGGTGAGCAGATGCATCACTTGGCCAGTGACAAGGGCCAGGGACCTTTCTCTAGTCTAATACAGAATGACTATGTGACTACAGGTCTCCCTGCATGACTACAGGTCTCCCTGCTTGGATGCAAAGAAAGACCTGCTAAAAAAATAAATGAATAAATAAACGGTTATTTCTCACTCTGCCTCAGTTTCTTCATTGCAAGTGTTTCTCAGCCCTCATGCTGGGAAAAACAAGGGTGCCTCTTCCAAGGGAAGGCAAGAGCACCCAGCTGCAGGATGCTACCGAGGTGTCCCAGCACACAGAGCCATACTTCCCAGTTACAGCCCAGTGTCCAAGCGTTGTAACTCTCCACTTTATTCTGTGACAATTTTCTCCTCCCCACCACCCCAAAAGGAGACCAACCTGGGCTGTGACTGCTCTGTCTCTGGCAGAGGAGGTGAGCCCACGGTGTGAGAACCTTTTGCCAAAGAAGGAGCCGACCATCCAGTGCTCATGTTATATAAACAAGATAAGATGCCTTCCGGCCCAGCCCCTGGGGCTTGTGGTTGGGGCAGGGGGAAGGAAGCTGGGAGGGGAGCTACAGCATGGCAGGTCCCTGCCAGGCTTGAGAACAGGGAGGTTAAAAGGGCTCCTTCTTCCTCCCCAGGACAAAGGTCTCTACTTCAGCTGTTCCCACTACATCCAGCAACCTGTTCAGACATCTCTACAAAGACCATGTCACAGGACCTCAGGCTGCCGCATTCATAGATCTGGAGGGACTTTTCTCTGCTCCAAAATGTGTTGTGGCTATCTGCTGTTTCCTAGTGTAAACAACATGCTGCTTGCTGAACACTCTCCCATCTCGACAGGCTCAGTGCTTGGTGGCTGCTCTACCAATGATGCCACGTGGCTCTGCTTGGCAGAGGAGTTTGGTAAAGCTCTGTCCCTGGGCAGGATATTTAGTAAGAGATGTATGGCAATGGAAGAAAAAGGCCATTCCCCTGTCCTAAGCCTGAACTGCACATTTTGATCGCTCCCTGTCCACAATTCCAAAGCTGAGCTAAAGACCACCAGCAGCAGCTGCCTGATCTGGCCAGCTGAGGAGAGGAGAGGAGATCCAGGAGGGCACCGTCCACTCAATGAGCGTGGTGGCACCAAAGGAGAGGTCAACCTGCTCTCAAGCCAGGTTCAACAGAGATACCAGGACAGATGCTAAATGGAGCAGACCCCTTACCTCTCAATTTGGACTCACATCTCATTCTAATACAGTGTGGACACCAATTCAGGGGGAGAGCTGGTCAGATTTTGGCAAAAATCCCACAACAGCCTATTGAAATGCAAGTTCTGGCTCAGATTCAGTGGTTAGACAACTCCTCAAACTCAGCAGAAAGCTAAATCTGGGTCCAAATATGCACTCGGCCCCCTCAGCATCTCTCTAATTACTGCCGAGTAATTACTGTGCAAGTAACAATCCGCTAACAAGTTCCAATAAAGAAAACATTTTGTAAGAGGAGGAGGTAGCAGGAGGACTAATTTGCCAGGTAGGAGGTTTTAATGCCATCAGGGTAGATGTTGCTGATCCCTTCGTTAACAAGGCCTGCTGTTAATTTTGCTCTGGGCAAAGGGATTTTAAGATAGGGAAAGAAAAAAAAAAAAGGGAGCAATCCAGCCAGAAAAGAGAATTTAGGTGATGTTTTCAGTTTCTGCTGCAGTCTGAATTGGGTAGGGCTTACTTCCATGCTAGGACCCAAGGCTGTGTGGGAGCTCTGTCAGGACAGCCTCACTGCCATGCATCACCAAAAAAAACCCCTTGGGAATCAGCTGGGAAGGGAGTCCCACTCAAAAGGACTGTGAGAGCAACATTTTAGGGAAAAAACAGGCCATCTGGATGCTCCCAGCAGCTAGTGGTGTCAACTCAAACCATGGGCAGCAACTCACCACAGCAGGTCAAGAAAGTAAACTACAAAAAGAAAACTTCCATCAATGGGGAAACTGAGGCACTCATCAGGCAGTAACACTCACCCCTGGCTCTGCATCACTCCAAGGTGTCCTTGGAAGCTGAAATCCCATTGGTTTTCTGTTCAACTTGTAGCTGGACACATTAGGTACCCTACAAGAATAAGGTGGCTACAGCGGGCTGAGTGATGATTAGCACATCAAAAGACATTGAAAAGGGAAGTATTCTGTTAATTTGCTCTGGTAAAAGACAGTGACAAACTGTGGGGGTTTTGTCCTTTATTTCCATCCAGGACACCGCAGGGGGTGGGTGGGGGGGAAGGGTTTGGTTTTTTTTTTTGCACATAGGAGGCTTTGCAAGGGATTTCCCAGGCTTGGGAAAAAGCGTTTGGCTGAAGTTTGTTTCTGGTGTTGCATGAGTTATCAGGACCCAAACAGGAGCTGGCTTAATCCACCATTGTTAGATGCTGGTCAATGCCAGGGATCATTGCACCTGCCTGCACACGCTGCCCTTGTGCTGTCACCAGCAAATAGCTGAGCATTCCAGTAGCAAGCTGATTTTATAGCTCTAAAAGGCACTATAGCTTCTATGAGTACTTGGCTCACTTTGGGCCTTTCATCCCCAAAAAGTAAGCTCCTGAGGTTGCAATCCCCATCTGAGCCTTGTTCCCCTCCACACCCTTCCCATATGTACCTTTGCCCAAGTGCTATTCACTTTGATCTCTGCACAACATGGATGTGGTTCAGGAAAAGTTACCAGGTGAGTCACTGGGCTGGGATCCTCTGGCAGCTCATCCTCCTCCAGGTAAGCTGAGGAGCAAGAGGCACAAAAGTTGCTCGTGGGGTAAAAGTAGGTTATCCCTTGAGGGGCAAACCCCTTCATTGCTGCAGAGTCTTCAGCATCTTCAGCTGGGTTTGCCAGAAACGCCAAGCTGAGGCTCAGCTGCTTGGCCTCTGCATTAAAGAGCAAGTCTGGGAATTAATTTGAAGGGTTAAGCTGTATATGAACCCTTGCAGTATGGCAGATATCAAAGAGCAGTACTGTTGCCTAAAAATTTGCTTTTCCAAGCTAGACATAATAATTGGGGAGTGGGAGTGACAACCTAAACCTTGTCTTGAACTGCCAGCTGGTGAATTCCCCACAGGAGGTATCTATCCTTCCCTCCTGGAGAAGGAAACATCCCCCACATACCTGAATAGTCAGAACAGCAGCAGAACCAGACCTGAATCCAGACTGAAAGGAGATTAATTTCTGCTTCTCAAGTGGAGGCTGGAGTTAACAAAGAAGTTTAAACTTCAGTTCCTGCCAACTTTTATTCTTCTTTCTGCACAAATACATCTATTTTCTCCAGCCACCAGTTCTGTAAACCACTGCTAGGGCGACTAGTCCATTAATAAATGAGGTTTAACAACTCTACCTTCATACCTTAGGAATTACCATTATCAAAAAGGCACAGTCGCTGACAGAAGTTACAGCTCACACAGCATCTCAACATCTATTAGTGCTGCTAAAGCTAGATCCATTCCTACCTTGGCAAATGTTAAAGGCACTGGATTTACTTTTGTGAACTAGATCTGAGACAGTAGGAAAAACATATTTAAATTTATAGTCCCTCGTATTGAATGCCACGTACAGATATGCAGGACCTACATCTTCACAGTCTGGTTCTACCCTGGCAAACATGGGGAAAAAATTGGCTCCAGTGATTATGCATTACCTAGAAATTAAAATAGATTGAGTAGACCATAATAAATACATGCCAGAAAAAATATAAAGAATGTGTGGGAATGCCTATACTTTATCTTAACATTTCTTAGTAAAATAACTTCCTTATGGTGTAATCAAAAATGGAAAGCCAGCACCTAACTAAATTAAGTGCCACAAACGTTAATAATGGTTAAAATTACCATTCAATTTATTTTTATATTGGATGATCTTCAAAGTTGTAGATTGAGAACTGCCGAAACCTTTTAGGGATTTGTTTCTCAAATTAGAATACTTCAGAGATGCAAACATTAACTTGAATTTTAACAACTAAAAATCCTTAATGAAAGGAAATAGATGTATTTTTTTTAAAAAAAAGGAAGAAAAAAAAAAAGGAAAAGAAAAACTTTAAAAGTTCCCCTGATAGTTACAGATGGTTTAATCTTTGGAACCTATTATGTGTTCATTTTCCCTTCAGCATTAATTATACATAATTACCACCACTTTACCCATACCCTTTCAAAAACGAAATCTGTTTACATTTTTCGCATATGTTATATAAATGCAAGATTTTTTTTAATGCAGGGTTTTTTTTTCCAGAAATGGGGCTTCTATTTACCCTCCTGAAGGGCAAGGGGAGCCAGCGCGAGGCAAACCGGGTTTTATTTAAAGTTCCTTTAATACAGCTTAATTACTTTTAAACTCTGGAAGCAATTAGGTTATCACCCTTTGAAGTGCGACAGACGAGTCGCCGTGCTGGGAGGAGAAGGCGCGGCTGCTTGCGCGGCTGCTTGCGCGGCGCGCAGGGGCCGGCGCAGCGCGGGGAGATGCGCTTGGCCGCGGCTGGCGGAGGCGGGAGCTGCCCGTCCTGCGGGGACAGCGAAGGCTGGAGGCTGGGGATGTGATAACTCACGTTCCGCTGGAAAAAGGGAGGTTCTGGTTAAGGCTGAGAAGCGGCGCTGATGTTGTAAAAGATTGAGGAGGATTGTTCGCACTTTTCAACCTTATAATTTCACCCTGCGCACAAACCACGAAATTGCACGGCTCTATATTCTCCTTTTTTTTTTTTTTCCTTTTTTCTTCTTCCTCGCTCTTTTTCCCCTCTCCCGCCCGTCGCAGATTCGCTGTCAGGTGGCTTTTTTCCCGGCCGTGCAGGGATCAAAGCGCCCGGGAGTAGAAGCGTCCATTGTGGGGCTGACACACAATCGCCCTGGGCAGGGGAGCGGGGGCGGCAGCGGGTGCGGGGCACCGCGGCCGCTCCCCTGGGCGCTTCCCCTCGCAAGTGGCTTTTCCCCACGGGCTTGAGGGGGGTGATATTTTTTTTTTTTTTTTTTTTTTATCCCTCCCTTCCCTCCCCTGTCCCCGTGGGGAGGCTCACTCCCCAGTTGTTTCATCTCGGTGTTCTTCTCTGCGGGTGCTCCTGAGAGGGGAAAAGCAAAGGGAGGGGGCAGCCGCCTTATCCCCCGACCCCAAACCCTCTGCGCCCGGCAGCAGCTCCATTATTTGCATGTCATGTTTATAACCTGGTGGAAACCAAGACTGATATTTGTGGTTGGGAGAAGATGACTTTCACCTCTCCGGATCACTCTCCTAAATAAAAAAGAATTGACCAGCTATGGGCGTAAGCATTTATCTTGAGTTTGCGGTCATTATCTTTATTATATTGCCTCGGCAATAAATAAATCTAGTAGTTACTACCCCACAATAAAACTGTAGTATATGGGACACCTTACTATTACTTTCTTAACAATCTGCCATCTCTTCACCTCTAAATCTTCCCTGTCTGCCCGGCCCGCGAGGGTCGCTCCCCGCCCGCAGGTGCGGAGTCTCCGCGCCGCTGCCTCCGCTCCTCCCGCCCTGCCCGCTCCTTTCCCCTTTTCCCGATGATTCCTCCCCAGGGAGCTGCCTCTCGGCCCCCGCAGGTGCCAGCCCTGCCCGCGGGCTGCCTTCAGCCCCATGCTCCGCGTGGGCAGCCCCGGGGCTGGGTGTCCCCTAGGTGGGTGTCCCTCAGTCGGCATCCCCTCGGGGGGGATATCCCCGGGACGGGTGTCCCTTTTCGGGCATCCCCCAGCTCGGTGTCCCCCTGTAGACACCCCCTGGGTGGGTCTTCCCCGTGGGCAGCCCCCAGGCGGGTGTCCCTCGTGGGCAATCCCGTCTGAGCACCCACTCTCCGGTGGCGCGCACTCCCGGCAGGTGGGACCCCCCTTTTGGGGATCATTACACCGTCACCCCCCCCCGGCTTTCTACCCACCACCCCGGCCCATGGGGTAGAGGCAAAGGGAAACCCACGGGGTTGCTCCTCTCTTCTCGTGGGCTGCACCCTGACCACCCCATTTCTTGTTGTTTTGGGGTTTCGGGTTGTTTTTTTTTTGGCGAGGGGGGCACACGTGGAACAGCCCCAAAACTAAGGCTCAGCAGCGAAGGGAAGCGCTGCCGCTGCGCCAGAGAGCCTTCACCTCCGCTCCCTGCCTCCCGCTGCCTCTCTGGTTGCTTTCCCCCCACACACGCACTCCATAAGTAAATGTCCACGCAATAATATTTATTTACAGTCAGGATGCTGCGCGTATGTTTCTTTTAATTGTATTTTACCAGGTGATTCCTTCTTGCTTTTAAAACAAGCGGCTTGGAAAAATATTCCCATTTGGGGCAGCAGCAAAGGAGAGGAAAAGGGGGGTGGGAGCATTTTTATTTATACCTTTGACATTTAAAAGAGCATAATTAATTTGTCCTGCTTGCATTAACATTGTTGAGGAAGGTTTCAGAAAGCAAACCAGCAAAGGGAAGGGGGGAGGAAAAAGAGAAGCTCGCCTAGAAAGCTTAGGATTTTTTTCCCTCTTTCAGATGTGTAATCAATCATTCGAGTAGGAGGCAGCAAAATTGTAAAGATTCGATAGATTAAAATGCAAATGAAAGGTAGAAAAAGAAACATTAACATGGCAATCAAAGATTTAATAATCGTAAATCACGGTGGGGTTTTTTTGTTGCAGCTGCAGTTTGTGTGTTTTTTATGTTTTAATCATGTTCGTTCTATAAATAAATAATTTCTGAAACGAGACTAATTTTTCACTATTTTAACCGTGAGCTATGGCACTAAATATTTTTTTATAAGTATGGAACTCCAGATTGCAAACTATCAGACCAGAAAAGGAGGAAAATATAGCTAAGTTGGATTAGTTCACATTTGAAATTTCAAGTGCAATGTCTTCGCACTGCCGACTGCTTACCTTTCCAATTGAAATCCTTATAAAGTTTATTTGGAATCATGAATGTTTATGTGAAAGCAGACAACCGGCATTTCTTTACAAGGCTAACGGTAGCGCCAACCCTCATTCCTGGAGGAAATATGGAAAAATATATTTACATATATATGTTCTTTTCCCTATATATATATATATATTTATATATACAGGGGAAAGAACAATAACACTTAGGCTGTATTACCTTCAAACTAAAGCGTTGCTAAATTTCCAAGGGATGATTGAAGAGGGGGAAACCTGGGGAGAGAGGTGATCAATGCGGGGAAGGACGAGCCGGAGAGATTTGCTCTCCCCTCGGTTTAGCGCTGCGTCTCAAAGGGAGGCTCCGGGGCTGCCTAGGGTGGCTGTGGGAAATTCAGCATCTTTCTGTCCCGGCTCCCACGGGCTCGGCTTTGGTCCCCTCAACTCCCGGGTTATGGGGTGCACTGGCTCATCCTCTGGGGAAGAGACTGGAAAATAATTCTTTTAACTTTCGGGCGCAGCGGATGGAGTTCATTTGTTGCTGCGAGGAGGGGGGGAAAGGAGTTAATCTTTACTTCGTTGGTAATCCTTAAAGAGCTAAGGGAGAGAGAAGGAAGAGGGGGGAAAGAAAAAACGTGGGCTCCTCCGGTTTGGGGTTTTTCCGCAGCGCTGCCCTCTCTATAAAGCGCTCGGCGAAAAGAAACCGGTAAAAAACCCCAACTAAATGCGGGAAACGAGCCGCATTTCTGCGCCCTCCTCCTCGCAGAGGGGGCCCAGCCCTGTCCTGTGCCCCCCTCCCCAGGTCCCCGGTGTCTCCGGCAGCGCTCCCCGCCGCCGGACCTTCCCCCGGTGCGGCCGCCGCTCCGCGCCGCGGGGCCCCGCGGATCCCCCGCGGCCGAGGGGATGCTGCGGGGAAGGGTCCCGCTCCGAAGAGCCCCCGCCACAGCACCCCCGCACCGCCGCCCTCCAGGCAGGTACCGGCCAAACTCTTTAGAATTGGGGGGTGGAATTCACCGAATGTTTTTTTTTCCCCCCAGCCAATTCACATTAAACTTTAATTTTTTCCCTGGCTGAAGCCCTTTTTTTGGGGAGAGTTGTTGTGGTTTTTTTTTTCCCTCCCTCAGTCCCTCTCCCCAAACTGGGGGGTCCCAGCAGGACGGCCCCGCCGGGAGCTGCCCTGGCCCTGCCCGCCGGCTGCCGGGGCCGCGCTCCGGGCGGTGCCCGGGACTTGTTGTCTGCCAGGCGGGGAGCGGGGCCGGGGGGGTCCGCGGCCGGGAGGGTCCGGGGGGGCCCCGCCGCCTCCCGCAGCCCCTGACCCCGGCATGCACGGCGCGGCTCCATTGATCATCCCGGCCCGCCACCCCCTCCCTTTATGAGATAATGCAATTACAAACATCAATAAGGAGCTGCGAGGGGAATCATTATGCGGTGACAGTGATAAATGACGGTGCAGAAATAGCATGCATTTTTTTTTTTTTTTTTTCCCTCCCTAACAATCCAGGGGCTTTGGGGGCTGAGCACAGTCACCAAGGTAACAGATGACATCCAAAATGGCACCAAAGGAAAAAAAATGAACAGTCTTTCTTTCGCCTTTCACTCTTTTCGCCCTGCTCTTCCAAAAGAGTTAGTTGGGGCTTTGGAAGCAGCTGCCACACAGGCATGCGGGTATTTCCACACGCATTAAAGGGACGGGGAAGGTTTACTGGCTGTCACACAAAAAGCACCAGCCCGGCCCGGAGCTGAGCAGCCACCTCCAGGCGGCACCGGGAGCGCCCACCCACCCCACCCGCGATCGCCCCCGCGCCGCCCGCGCACCGCCCGCCCCTGCCCGCGGCCGGGGGCAGCCGCCTCCTCCTGGCCCACGGGAAGCGTTCCTTCGCTTTTATATGGATATAAATATATAATTATATATATATATATATGTATTCATCCCGGGCGGCACAGCAAGGTCAGGGGAGTGGGTAAATGCTCTGCTGTTTTTCACGCAGGTTCAGGACGCGGGGAGCGAGGCCCCGGGTAGCGGGGGGACTTCCTGCGCACCAGAGCCGGGGGTGGAAATATTCACCGCGTGGCTGAAAAGTGCCGATTCTGAGCCCGAAAGTACCTGTGGCTGATAGAGGCACGGAAGGGCAGGCACCGCCTCCGCCGCCTCCCGCGATCCCTCTGCCTGGAGGGGGGCGCGGACCTCCTGGCTGGAATTTGTTGTCCCCCCGCAAAAAACCCTCGTGGGGTGCGGGTGCCCAGCCCAGACACAGGGCAGGCCCCGTGCAACTACCGCGCTGAGGGGTCTGGCCCCTCGTCCGCCTCTGGACAGGGGGAGGTATTGGCTCCGCGGGACACTGCGCCCGGGGGTGCGGGAGGGCCGATGGGGGGACGTTTGGCACAAAAAGAGAAAGGGGAAGCGGGAAATCGGGGCCGAATAAAAAAAAAAAAAAAGAAGAAAAAAAGGCAACAACCTAACCAAACCACCACCACCACCCAAAAAACCCCCCAAAAAAACAAAACAAAAAAATGAAAAAAGAAAACCACAAAAAACAGGAGGGATAAATAGGAGAAATAGAGCCTCACGGAGGGTTGCGCAAACTTTGGTCCGCCAACGCGCAACGCCCGCGGCGCTGCGCGGGCGGCCCCGGAGCACCCCGCACATCTCCCCCCCCCGCGTCACTCTCCCGAGCCCCCAAGAGATGGCAGTCGAAGACGGCTTTCCTCCTCCTCCTCCTCCTCCTCCTCCTCCTCCTCCTCCTCCTCCTCCTCCTCCTCCTCCTCCTCCTGCTCCTCCTGCTCCTCCTGCTCCTGGGCGGCGGGCAGCGGCAGGACAGCGGGGCGATCCGCTCCCCCCCGCTCCCGCACTGCGCCCCCGCGCAGCCCCCGCGCAGCCCCCGGGCCGGGGTGAGGCGCGGAGGCGCAGCCGGGAGGCCTTCCCCGGGCCCCTCCGGGCCCCCCCGGTGCGGTGAAAGGAGGGTAGCTAGGAAACAGCGAGCGGCCCGAAAAGGCGGAATTTCCAACGTGTAAAATGTTCTTAACGGAGCCATTGAGAGAGTGCAATAAGGCGTGAGGGGGAACTAATCTCCCCATTTAAATGTTTGTGGCAATTTTATCTAAATGAATTTTAATGCTAAACGAGGGATAATTCCCTATTTGTAACCCGTTTACTTCTCTTTCCTGTGCCTCTGAAGCTGTCTAACATCATGCGATGAACAATAACAATAAAAATACTGTCAGGGCATATTCTTCATTTTGAATGTGTTATAATTACAGCTGATTAAATGTCTTGGGATGTAATAGTGGGTTTAATTTGAAATGGGTCCCCCCTCCCCAAAAAATAAAGTCCCACGGAGGAAGGTCTGTGCCCCACTTCGCTGCGGCCGCGAGGAGAAGGGACGCGTGTGCCCTCTCCTGCGAGAGGGCGGTTTGTTTTTGTCTTTCAAGAAACATTAAAAAAAAATCCAAACACAGCACAACAAAACAAACAAAACAAAGCAAAAAAAAAAAAAAAAAAAAGAAGGGAAAAAACCCCCTAAAAAAAGCAAAAAGTGAGCCTCGTTCATTCACGTTTTGGCAGAAAAGTGTCATTACTCCGGGCTCACAAAGAGGGAGTCGGGATGTGCAGCCTCCTTGGCGGCACTGTGGCCCTTTAAAAATACAAGGAGGAAAAGGAGGAGAAAAAAAAAAAGAACACTCAGGGTTAAAAAAAAAAAAAGAGGGGGAGGAGGTTCAAGCCGTGGGGGGAGAGGACCCCACTTTGGTGGTTTGCTTCACTGAGAAAGGTCTGCACTGCCTGCCTGCACCTCTGCCTGCACCCCCGCCTGCCCCCTGCCCAGCCCGGGGGTACCCAGAGGACACGCAGAGCAGGAGGGCCCCGCCGGGAGCCCATCCCAAAACACCTCCGGGACACCTCCCGCCGGGGATGCCGGCTGGCTTGGGGAGGGGAGGGCTGTTGCATGATTTTGCCTTAATTAAGATATTTGTGTCCTTTTCCTAGCCTCGGGAAACTCAATTTTTTTCTTCTATAGCTGCGATTTGATTTAAAGCAAATGAGAAGGTCTTCCAGCCGCAGCCTGCCCAGGCTGGCTGGGACTGTTTTACTCGCTGGCTGCGGTGCAGAAAAAGTACAAATGTGTGAGGAAATTGGTTAATGAGGAGAGGAGAGGAGAGCCTGCACTGGCCTTGCTTGCAGGGGTCCAGCAGCACCTCATGCCCTTACAGACATGCCTTGCCCAGGCAATGTTTCCCAAGTTTTATTTTCCTCCTTCCTTAGTATGCTCAATTCCAGAAAGAAACTCAATAATTTAAACTGTGTGTTAGAACTAGAATTTGGAGGGTAGGGAGGGTAATACTATTTACAAATTTCTGTCCAATAATGCCCTACGATATTACATTTATTAACAGGCAACAGTTCCCATCCTGAAAATTTACAGTGCAAGTTCCAAGAAAGTTTCTTTACTGAGGGTAGCATTATTTTTACATTCTTTAAATATGAAGCTGATATTTAAATAACAAATGATAGATAACATCTCCAGAGCCAGCTGAATTTTGTAGCTGCTCAGCTCCCAATTTGGGATAGAATGGCTACAAATACTGCATGGGGACAGGAAACAAATTTTGCAAGCAGTGGAGTCACCATGACAAAAAATAATTTGTTTTTATTTTAGATTCAGATTTCATTACTGCACTCAAACTACTACAACTGGGCTTTGAGTTATTATACAATCCAAACTGTTTCAATCAGAAACTCTAAGACTCAGTGTGCAATGATTATTATTAATAATAATTAGCTCCTTGGTTTCTTGATAGAAAAAGGCTATCAACAAGCATTTGTTTAACCACAACAAAAGTATAATTAGCTTATCCCACTTAGTAAATCTGTATGCATGCCAACTCATACCAAACTGCTACTTTTACAAAAAATTGCAATAATACAGATCATTTTTCCAGTCCTTTTTGCACAAAATTTATTTACAATGTATACATAAATGCTCCATGATGGGACTATGGAAAAAAAAATGCACACATGACCGATGTCTTGCCCAGAAAGAAAGTCAACATATTAAAAATAAATCTTCAGTCCATGTTTCGAGCTGCATAAAACAGGAAGTGATGTACAAGGTGGTGGTTGCTGCATGGGGACAAGGATGCTCTGATGTGACAATTAGGCTTCAAATACACTGCCTTTCCGTTTCCATGCTTCCTCCTACCAGTCTCCTTAAGACACTGCCTGCAACAGCTGATTAATCATTGTTGATGACTGCAGTTTTTCCCATCCTTCCCGATTTACATCTGTTCAGGCCAATTCAAATATGGTGAGTAAATGAATTAGACATGCAAATTCACGCCCCAGGCTAGAAAGAGAGAGAGGGAGAGAGGTGGGGAGAAAGGGAGAGAAAGGGAAGAAAGACAGACAGAGAGAGAGGAGGAGAGAGGGGGGAGAGAGAGAGAGTGTGCATGGCTGAAATCCTAGGATAGAAGAAAGATTCTTCTGCCTGACATAGTTATTTTAATGCTCTAAAAATCCTGCAAATAAGCCCTTTCTGTCATTTGCAGGATAAGTGTAAGGCTTCTTTTTTAATGTAAGGAGGCTTCTGGAGGAAGTGAAGAGCTATGGAAACAACACACATAGTGTGGAAAAATTTCACATTTTTTTTAAAAAATCTATAAGAAACAACGTAATATGGATAACAGTATAATAGCATTTTACAATATTTCACTCTTTGTTCTCTTAATGTCTTATATAGGTATTTAGCATGTCCCCAGAAGTTGACTTCGGTTGGTGTTTTCCTGCTTTTCAGGGTCCCTGTGAAGAACTGGAACGTCCCTTGGTCCAAAGTTGACACCAAGAACTCCATAGTCATTGCAGAAAGACAATGTTTGAAATCTACCATCGCTGCAGACAACGTGTGTTTCCCTTAAGCTACTGAGCATGAATGTCCATCACTTGTCCGCTCACTGCTGGCTCGCCGGTATGAAGCATTGTGGGGCTTGATGCTGACATGGGCATTCCAGGGTGGGGTGGTCCTCCATGCATCATCATCGCTGGGTGGTGAGGGTGTCCAGGAATGTAGGTATGCATGGGGGGGCCATGACGCAGCTGAGCAGGATGGGGGGGCATCTGGGGCGGGGTATAGCTTGGCTGTCCCATATTCATACCCATTGGACTACCCCGAGACACATAATCCCCTGGCATACTTTGCAGCCCTGCGGAGAGAAAGAGGTGGTGGTGAGTGGTGGGGGACTGGCTGCCGACATTGGGCTGTGAAGCTCATCTGCTCGGGCACAGAAGGCCGAGATTGAGCCCGAGGAGGGATGCAGAGTCACGGATACGCGAGCGCAAGTTGCCTTTGTGGAATCAGAGTCTACGTATGGACTCACAGTGAAGGCAACAGGAACGATTCCCAGGTCAAAAAGAAACCCCCCAAGAACCTCCTCTCCCCTCCAAATACAGAGCTTTTGGAGATAAAACCGCTTTCTCCTTTTCTGGTTAGGAACATATGCAATGGAGATGTTTCTGATCTGGAAGCACGCGAGAGGCAGAGCCAGTCTGAAGATAACTAAAGTCACAAGGAGTGGTGGCACCAAGCCCTGTGAGGGCTCTCAGGTGGGCTCCATTCCCCATGACCTTACTCCAGCCACCTGCCTTCGTCTCCCCACTTGTAAAAGCATGCTGGGAATACCAGGGCAGGGAATTCGTTGTCGTTAATGAGGGGCTCAGGAGGAGAGATGGGTTAAATAGGTGTCAAGGTTTATCAACAGCTATTTATTTAGCTCTTGAGCCTGATCACTTGGAATCTCTCCCAAGTATTTGTGCCATTCAAGTAGATGCTATACAACAAGAACATACATTGCTGAACAAAGGCCTCATATGAAGCCGAAATTGATAGGATTACTAAGCACGACTGTTAAACCAAACCCGTATTTTTAAACACATTAAAAAAATATATATATAATCAATAACAGTTATCAATTAATTCTTTCCCCCCTGCTCACCTCTGGCCACACAAAAAAAAAAAAAAAAAAAAAATCAGACGCGCAACTCAGTCAAACCTTTCAGTGGGTTTGGGAGAACAATAAGAAAAAAAATTGGACCTAAAACAATAAAACCTCCTGCTTTCTGTGGGCCTCTGCCTTCTGCTTGGATTGCTGTAGCTGATGGGAACTGACAGGTGTATTGTTTCGGAGAGCTATAAGCTCCATAATCATCAAGGGTGAAAGGCATACGCTATTGCTAAGTAGGTTCAATTGGCTTTAGTTCTAAGTAAGAGCGCGCTGTGAATGCGCCGAACACCTTGGAATCAGGTCTCAAGGCTCTAGCAATGAATAGCTGCTTAATCTAGCCTAAAGGAACAGTTTTGAACTAATGAAAATTGCTTATAAAATATACTGTACTCACAGCTCTTTAATCAAAAAAGATGATAATATTTTTTGTAATAACCTATTAATTTAATTGGTCACGAAGCATAAAATACATCATTTAAATTTAATTGACCCAGAAACTAAGAAACAATATTTAAATTAACTAAGCTAGAAATTTTCATGATGAGGTAATAAGGCTGTTGCATTCCCAAGCTCAGAGGAATGTTTTCACAGCTAATTGTTAAAACTTAGTTTTGACTTGGGCCCAGAGAAGAGTACTACGAAATACACTTGCCCTGGGTAACTTCAAACCCTGTGTTAATATAGGCTGGGGGCACAACAAAAATGCTGAAATAACTCTTTCAACTCCAGAAAAGAGCAAGAGGAACAGAATCATGCACCATTTAAACATGGTATCGGTGTCTTGGTGTTTCAAACCACTTTAGTCTTAAAAAAAAAAGAAAATACGAAAATTCGTATAATGTATTTTCCCCTATAAAAGACAAGAGGGGAAAAAAAAAAACTGGGACAGTTTTTCTAGGCTTTCTTCGCGAGGCCTGCCACTGAAGATTGCATTAATGATCTCTATTTTTGTATACTGAATAAGTCAAATCCATTTGTCACACTGCAAGTGATGGCATACTTAATTTGGATATAGTCAATTAGCCTGGGCTAAGCTCCATAGCCTGCTGCGCACACCTCTATTTTGTATTCTCTCTTTTTCCTTTGCCACACGTAATCCCATTATGACGGACAGACAAAGAGAAATAAACTTGAAAAAAAAATAAAAAAAAAAAAAAAAAAAAAAGAAATCAAAGTTTTGTCCATCGCCTTCCAAAACGCAACTAAGTGAAGCTGCCGTTTTTTCGTTTGGTGTGTTTCTTTTTCCCTACCCTACGAGAAGTCTCCGCTTGGCTTTTTTGGTGTCTTGCAGGTTAGCGGGAGAAATGTAACTCATGCATCAACTGCGGTTAGACAGATTTATGACACTTTGGGGACATGCTCTTTCCTCTCCCTGCGCTGCTGCAGACCGCTTACATTTTGCAAATCAGTCTGTTGCCAAGACGACGGGCTCCCCCACCTCCCCGGCTGCTCCTTGTTTTGTCATGTGCTCGGGGATGGATAATAGCATCAATGTATGGCGGCGTCGATGTACGGCAGCGTCAGCGTACGGCGCGCGCGCGCACAGGGGGTTTTGGGAGCTTGGAAAGCTTGAGCTGAACCAGAGGGAGAGAAAACCCGAAGGAGCCCAGGCGTAGGATGGATGGATGGAAAGGAAGGAACAAGCATGAGGCTATGGGCAGGGAGAACATAGGGAAATGCAAGAAGACAAATATCCCTCGGACAAAGTGAGAACAAAGACCTCGTTTGTACTTACTTCCCCCTGGCTTTGCCATTGGTTACCTAGGTGAAGGTTACATGTAGTGCCACTGCCCCTCCATGCCCATATTCATGCCCATTCCACTCATAGGTCCTAGAGGGAGATAAAAATCCAAGAAGATGCCAGAAAATGAGCAAAGTCAACAGATAGTGCCAAAAGCCCCTTTCCAAAACACAGCACCGGCAGAGGGTCCAGGACCGCTCGAGCGCGGAGGTGCCTGGTTTCCCTCGGCGGTGTGGAAGGCAGGCAGAAGACAGGTGAGGCAAGGCAGGCAGCTGGGACGGCAGCGGAGGGCGGAGGTGTGTTTACCTGCGGTGGCGTGACCGAGGCCACCCGTAGGCGGGTGACGCTCCCCCGGGGCTTACCTGGTGCTCGGATGCCCATGTGCTGCTGGCCGTCCATCACGAAACCTCCCATCGGCTGCCCGTCGGGGTTATAGGGTGTTCCTTGACTTACTGGAAAAGTGCAGAACATTGCTTTTTAGCAGCAGCCAAGAGGGTCATCTCTTCTCACGGCATCGAGACGCAACCCCCCCCTACCCGCGGGCTATCATTGTTGGCTCTAAAGAGAGGGAAAAATATCTACTGTGCGAATTTAGCGCCGGCCTAACAAGCACGCTTAAGTTTTGGCTTAATCTCCTTCTGCAAGTTTGGAAATGAAGTTTGCAAACTGAAATCTTGAGACGTGAGGAGCCCGGGCTCCAGCTGCTGCCGCTGCTGACGTCAATGCAAAAACCTGTATAGGAGCCGGATTTTATGGCTGGAATAGTCACACTGAAATCACAGTGTGTTAAATTACGCCCCTGTGCCTTCTAAGAGTAGGATCTGAACACGTCCATGCCAGATATTTACCTCTAATGACAAATAATCAAATGTACTTGAAGAGGAAGTGTGGTCCAAAGGCATCTTGGACAACAATGTATTTGGAGAGTTTGACAGCAAGACTTGGAAAACAAAACCAACTGGGACTAAAGGGCTCTGGCAATCCTTGATGGTAAATACCCGCACAGAGCTGCGAGCCAGGACCCCAGACAGAACCAGCATGTGGAAACTTAAGGTCTTTTAAAGAAGTAGAAATAAATCCCCCCAAAGTAAACAGCAAATGCTCAGCAATCCCAAAAGACAGCTACTAAAAAGAAGAGCCAAGGGACAAAAGAACCCTGTACAAGTACCACTACCTGAACTGGAGGTTTTGACTGTACATTAAAAGCCGGCTTCAGAAGTAAGCTGCCTTGGGTTATTAAAGCACATAAAGCTCTACCTCATTGAATGTCTTTGAACTTTACTGAGTCCCACAAGCGATTCTGACCCCTTTGCCCTTTTGACAGGTAATAAAGTTTACAGCAATTCCACACCAAGCCATGCACCAGGGAGT
This sequence comes from Manacus candei, assembly GCF_025592945.1. Classification (NCBI taxonomy): domain Eukaryota; kingdom Metazoa; phylum Chordata; class Aves; order Passeriformes; family Pipridae; genus Manacus; species Manacus candei. The sequence goes on from NW_026138065.1 coordinate 31,399,589, forward strand.
GGTCACAGGAGCAGAAAGAGCTGGTAAAAGGAAAACTCCAAACAACTGCTAAAAAAAATAAGAATAATTGGGATCATGTACAGAAAGTCCGGTCATGGAGCGGATCGTTTTAGTTTTTCGTTTTGAATTTTCAGTGTCTTTTTTTTTCCCCAAATGTTTTTAATCATGTTAAAATTATTAGAGTCGTAATGAAAGAAAGCTGGTTGTATTTTAATTGTCAATCACTCCCAGCATTCATTTCTCATTTATTTACCAGGTAATGGACCTCCCCGTGAATGGCTTGAGGATGGTTTTCGCCTGCGTGACTTGAATACAGTTACTATTGGGGACTTGCCTGCTCGATTGGACTGGTCTATCATGGGCTGAACTATTCTTCTTCTAGCATTAATAAACCTGCAAGAAAAAAAAAGGAAAGCAAATGGTTAGGGAAGGGATGTCTTCCACCCATCCCCAAGCCCTCTTGCCCTTGTTGTGGCGCTCTCCATCGAGCTGCATGGGGATGCAAACACTGCTAAACCTCTAACCCTCATGACCTTTGAGAGCACGAGCTTGGGGTTTCCAAGCTGATTTATGTTTGCCTGCTTTTTACCACAGTTGGGCACTTCCATTTCATCTTTTCATGGGGGAATTAGCCGAGTTTTCAGGAAACAATACCAGCAACGCTCTTCTCAATACAGAATGGGGCACCGAAAAAACAAAAACGTGTGAAGCGAGATGTTCGTGAGGGCATCTGCTACCTCCCCCCTCATTAGTGTCATTTCTGCCTTATGTCCTCTGACTTCTTTTTCCAATTTTTTTCTTTATCAAAACCTGCCCCTACCTCTTGCAAACCTAATTCCCTTTTAATGCCCACTATTAAGATAATGAACTGTGATGGCAGAACCCCATCAAATGAGGGAACGTCTGGACTTTTATCACCACTAAGTCACACTGCTGGGGACTTCAGAGCCATGCATTCCTCCTAGCCATTTCTTGGTGGGCTTTTTCCCCCCTCCCTCTCTTTATGCAAAGTCTGAGGGGGTCAAGGCGAGGTCATAGCTTTACAGTAATTGAATTTATAATCCTGTTTTCTCCAGCTAGGCCTGACCATTTACAGCAAACATCTTGTTAAACTGTAATTACTGGAATACTGAAAATTCCCCCCCGAACAATGAAAAGCAGATCTTTGGAAATAATAAAAAAAAGAAGGTACGGTCATTTTTAAAAATAGCAATCTGCAACTCTACTCCTTGTGTTTCTGTAGCTCTTCGCCTCAGTTAGTCTTGTAATGCTTATTTGGAAATATTCAAAATAATCTGGAGCAAAACAGAAGAAGGAGAGAGACCACAAGTGCCCCAGTCTCCTTGTGGTTCTGAAGTAAGGAGGCTGGAAATCACGGTTGGGAACCTATCTGAATGAAGAGCATTTGAAGAACCTCTCTGGAGATTTCACTCATCAGAAAGTTTAGTTAAAATCCATTTGGAAAAAAATCTTCACAGAGATCTGATCACAGCAAAGTTGCATAACTGGACTTTTTATTCTTCAGGAGAGACAAAAAGAATAATAAAAATGTGTACGCCGCAATATTTACTAGTAAAGGAAGATGTGTGAGCACTGGCTAAACCACACCACACTTGTAAACTGGGATGGGAAACTTCACAAAGGAATACTTGATACTTGTTTTCATTGCCTTTGCTTGAGGTGGCTTAGCAGGAGCTCTCCTACCACAGAGATAAAACCACCAGGATCTTTCCGCGGGAATCAGCTCTGCCCACCCATTCCCCTACACCAGAGGGGAGAAGAATAGCAAACCACTGCCCCATGCTGTTTCTTTTGCCCTCATCAAAGACCAGCACAGTGATTTCAGACTCCTCCTATCTCCCATTCCCCACTGACACCCATTACCCAAAGTCCTGCAAAAATTAATCAAGATGTTGAGTCCTTATCAAACCCCTTGTCTTGAGGAAACGGGCTCAAAGGCACCAAATCTGGGTGCCAATCTGGAAACCCTACACCTGAACTAGGTCATGTTTTGTCAGCAACAATATTGGATCAATTTTTCTACACATTTCCAATAAACACCACCCTCAATGCCAGCAAACAGTGTTGCAAATCAGTTTATCATTATCTTGTACAAACCATGAAAATTAGAATCATGTGAGCAGAAGGTTAGACTAATTTTCCTTTCTCATTATAAGCACAGGTGTAGCACAAACACCATGTGAAATAAGCAATTAAAAGAAATCTGCTTTTTTTCCCCCATTAGCTGCCTTAGCTCCATGACCAATTGGAAAATTGTTTAATATCTGTAATCTGCATTTGCAGAAAGCAATTTTCACAGTAACTCTTCGAAGTAAAACAACAACACAGAACCCTAGTGCCTCAGCCACTTCTTTTTGCAAGTCTGGCAAGGCTCTTGCTGTGTTTACTCCATCCTTCTCCTGCCACATTCCCAGGACCTGGTACTGTGGAAACGGGGGGAGGATTTTTGGTAGTCGTGAGAGTGACTGGTCACCAAAACCTTCATTTTTTCAACAGCTTTGACCCCAAAGAAATGCTGAGCAACATCAAGCATGCACACCCCAACTTCAAGACCTTCTCCTCCTTCTCCTCCAAACTACAAGCACTTTTAAGAAGAAGGGGGGGATCTCAAGATAATAAGCTATACTATACATCGTTTATACACTAATATACCAGAATAAACTATATATCTAGAGTTTACCAATAATCATCTGCCAGACGTGCCTACTGTAAAACGTACTCTCACCCGTTTGCCCCATGCTATCGCTTGGGATATCTGCTTTAGGAACGTTTTACACACAGGTACTTAACAGTTATCTTCTTCCTACGCATTCATGTAAGTATTTTCTATAAGTAGCAATTCTGCCAAACAGCCCAGTGTTTGGATGTCTTCGGGGGGAATTCAGACGCAAGAACATTTTCCTTCTGGGCAAAGTAATAAAATGACATTCTTGCTCCTCCCACTAGAAGTCAAACGGAGGTCAGCTCCCCATCCTTGTATCTGTTTAAATAAACTGGTCCAGCTGTTTGTTTCCAGGATGCCCTTTAACCTTCTGTCCCATCCTCCCTGCCTTTGTAACACAACGCTTTACTTTGCATTATAGTAGACTCCAAACCACTATGCATTAAAAAAAAAAAAAAGAAAAAGAAAAAGAAAAAAGAAAAATAAAGAAGAAAGTATTCACTTTCAAGTTTCTTCCTGCATCCTAAACCTGGAATTCCTAAGAACCCATCGGATTAAAACTATTAATGTGGCTTGCCCTGAGAGAGCACAATGCAGTGCTACTATGTTTATAAATCACATTTGAGAACTCTTTGCAAGCAAAACTGCGAATTAGCTGCTGCTGCAGAAATACATGGACATGGGGTTAATTTCTTTATATTCTGGGTTGTTGTTTTTTTTTTTTGCTTTGAGAAAAGGGCCAGGATCTTTTGATCACTCTTTGAATTCCCAGGGTGCCAGGCTGATGTTAACATCAGCAAAAACGACGGAATAGAAAAGCTAACAGGAAAAATCTCCCTGTCCCTTTTCCCAAATGTTCATATTCACCTATCTTAAGAGAAGAAACCCTAAGTCACTCTAATTTTTAAAAGTTCAGAGGAATCGGGACCTAAAAAAGATATTTGCATACTAAATGCTACTGAAATGGAGTATTATCAAAATACAACTCAGAATAAAACTTAAGACAGACACATAACCTTACTCATGTGCACAAAGACCAAGTCAGGCTCAAAAACTTGTATAAGGTATTTTTCCCCATACCAGTGGCTCTATGCATTGGTACCTTTGCTCTGATGAAGAAGGGTTTTTTTTGGTTTGGGTTTTCTGCCTCAAAAGAGTAGTGGCACAGACAACACAAGATCCCTCAGTGTACAAGTTGTACCCACCTCCCAGCCCAAGGAGAGCTGAGAACATTTCAAAGTGATTTGGGTTCCTTTCTTCAAGCTCTTTTTTTTTCCTTTTTTGTTTTGCAAGAGGAAGGATCTGGCATGGAGAAAACATTTGAACAGTTGGGCAAACACAAAAGTTTAGGGTATTTACTATTTTTTTTTCAATTTAAATTTCCTTGCCCTATTTGGACACATGGGATTGTGCTTTCTGCCACGTACCAAAAAGCAAGAAAAAACCCCAGCAACTCCACCTGCATAAGCCTAAAGAGGAGGAGGAAACTCTCTTTTCTCCCATTTGCATTTTACTAGGATGTTTTCTCTTAGGTTTCTTGTCTGGGGTCTGTCTCCAGAGGTCACTGGCAGACTCCCCTGTTGGTGCATCGCCGGTCCCACGGGTGAGCTCCAGCCCCAGCCCCGGGGATGCAGCAATCTGCCTCTGCACTCTGACCTTCAGCTTGGCCGCCCTCGTTGCCACGCACAAGTTTTGTTTCTTCTCAGCAAGAGGCTGCATGGCTGGTGATGACAAAAGACTTATTTTAGTTGGAAATTGGCTACAATAATAGCAGCCAGAGAGCAAGGATTTTCAGAGGGTCACCAAACCCTCCGAAAGGCACAGCTCGCTAAGGCTCAGGTTACAGCCCAAGTGACATTTTCCGCACAGATCTGTTCTTTCTCCCTTCCCCTTGTATTTCACTTCTGTCGAGTGAATAAAACAAGACCTTCCTCTGCTGTCACAAATTTCCAAAGTCACCTTTGCTCAAGAATCGACAGAGCGATTGTGGGGACTTCCAATTTGCAGTCTTTCAATGAAATTTTCCAGGACCAGCTGCCTGAAAGATGATGCTGAGACTTCGCGGTCTATTGAATTTTTCTCTGCCCCCAGCCCTCCCAAATGAAGAGAGTTTCACACCATTACTGACTTTTGCTACTTGAAGTCGCAGGCTGGTCCCTCTCAATATTGTCCCAAAGCGCTGCATGACAGAAGTCTGTGTCTCACTAGCAGTGCCAAGAAGTTCCCAAAAATCTCTCTGCCTCATTTTCTCCTCGAGCTCCTTCTAGCAAACCAGGAGTAAGGAGAATGAGAAAGCCCAAAGTGCCTACAAACCCCAGTGCTAAAACCTCTCTTGTCCCTCTGAAAAAAACAGTATCCCTCTTGACAACAAACAAATCATCATTTTTATAACAGATGCCAAAGTAACCAGAGCCCTTCAAACTGGCAAATTATTCACTTGTAAAATCAAGTTACACTCTTTTCTGCATACTGGGATCCTTCATTTATACAGCAGCGAAACAACCTTCTCTATTCAGCACTTAATTCCTCAACGCTTAACAGGTTTATCTCTAATAAAACCAATTTAAATGGAAAGTGTGCTATAAACCGAGATTATTACACTTCAGTAACTGCTTTATTCCTTATTTTAACATATTTTCATTTTTCCCCTCTGTGTTTGTTTTCCAGAGCTTTTTAAAGGAGTCAGTTAAAGAAAAGAAAAAAAAAAACACCACAGAAATTATTTCACTGAATACTTTCAAATGTTTTAAAATCAGCCTTGAAAATAACAAGCTGCCTCTGTAATTATGAACAGAAAAAAATAACTGCAGACTTTCAAATGGTAATCACATTTCCCCATCCCTAAAATGAGAAATAAATGTTAAAAGAGTGCTTACTGCTGTTATTAGAAAGTTCTGATCTCGAAGTCAGTTAGTGAGCTTAATGACCCGTAACTACCAGTCATTAGCAATCCATGCTCTCTGTACTCCCTTTATTTGTAAAGAAAAAAAAAAATCCAAGATGCTCAAGAAACTTTGTTCAATTTAAAGTCAAATGAAGTCATGTTTGGCAACTTTTCTTGGTTTCTCCTCCTCCTCCGAACCGAAGACAGTTCAGGACTGCAATACATCATTTACAACACTAAATGGAGGTAGGGAGGGAAGAGAGTACACGGGCTGCAAACCGCCCACTCCAGACACGTAATATTGGAATATACTCCAAACACAGAGAGCCCATCCATCAGGAGGATCAGAAAGGTCTCCTGCAGGCTCTCTTCTTCCTCCCTCCTCTGCTGGCAGCACCAGTGCCAGGGACTGTATATAGGGCTGAGGGGTTTGTCGCAAGACAATATTGAAGAGCGAATAAATAAAATACCATGCAAAAAACTGGTGATGAAAAACCACTAATTAGCTGACAAATTTGATGTAAAGCACTAATGAAAGCCATGTGTGGTTCTGCAATTTAGTTTTAAAAATAGCTTCTGACTTCAAGCATTACTGCGTGACCCCACCAATGGAGGATTCATGTTGTGCATTCAGAAAAGTTGCTTTAGAGCAGGAGTGTGCTATCGAATGCCTCCCAAGCCAAGTCTGCTAATGCAGTGAGCATATCGAGGGCAAAAATAGAAAGCAGAGAGATGAGATCAGGTATGTGCTCCTTGTAAGAGAGCCGGCTATGCCCCACATTTTGGCCGGCCCAGCACGCACCAGCTCTACCTTTGGCCATCTCCTCTTCTCCCAGGCCTTTAAGCTTGGGAGCTTTCCCGTCTTGCTCCATACCAGGTTTTCTTCTCAAATTGCTGCTAGGCACATCTTGCCTCCAAATAAAAAGACTGTATTTGGGGAAGCACCCCACCACCATAGGATTATAAAATCCTAGAATGGTTTGAGTTGGAAGGGACCACAGAGATTATCCAGTTCCAACCCCCCCTTGCCATGGGCAGGGACACCTTTCACTAGACCACATTGTTCCAAGCCCCATCCAACCTGGCCTTGAACATTTCCAGGGATAGGGCATCCAAAACTTCTCTGGGCAACCTGTTCCTGTGCCTCACCACCTTCACAGTGAAGAATTTCTTTCTAATATCTAATCTATGCCCACCCTATTAAAGCATTCCCCCTCGTCCTGTCACTACCAGCCCTATGAGAAAACACGTAGACATGGTGACTGCCTAGGGGTAGTAGCAAGCCTAGTGGTGGCTTGTGCTCTGGATGCAGCAGGGATAGCTGGTGGTTTTCCATCAAACTGGGACCCATAAGCTCCTGGCCCTGCTTCTCCCTTGGCCAAAATGCTCCCCTTGTCCCATATCTCTGCAGGGCTCATGGCTGTGGTTGCTCAATGAGCCTTTCTAGGAGAAAGTCAGGCAGGAAACAATCTCGTCTTGCAAAATTTTCCCTGTTCCCCAGTAGGATGGGGCTAAAATCTGTTTGTATTTATTTGCCTAGTTCTGAATGAAATTTAAGGAAGGGACTTGCTGCAGAGGAGTGAAGAGCCAACGTGCCTGGGGAAGGGCTCCCTGGAGATACATCTCCCTGCTCTACCCATCTCCTGTGCCCTTCTACATCACAGGTGAGCTGCTGTTGGCCTTTCTGGTATGCTCTCCTTCGTCTCCTCCTCCCCTCTCATTCACATATTCCACCCAGAAAAGCTTTGCCAACATGGAATGTTTCCGGTGAAAATCCAGGTCCAGCATTCAGACGTCTCCCCGCCGATGCCAGGGAGTCAGAGCACCAGCCATGTTGCAGGTCTCGGCTGCACTGGGGAGAACTCTCAGCAACCTCATTCCCTGACACCGCAATTCCCTCGGGGTGCAAGGCAGATGTAAACTCGCCCTCGGCAGCCAGATGATGTAAGGGGAAATCTTTACATGGCAAAGCGCCAGTGGAGCTGACCTCCCGTCTCTTCCCTGCTCCTAAATCCCAGCGCAGCTGTACTCTGCTGATCTCCATGTGCCACAATTAGCCTTTAAGGAATATGGCAAGGATTCATCTAGTAGAGCAGCACTAAGGCTGCTCTAACTCCCAGCCAGGACAGCACTGGCCCCCCTAGAGCGCTGTGGTTGGGCACACAACATGCTACCAGACAAAACCTTGCCTCCCACAAAAATGATCGTAACAGAGGGTGTGCAGGCTCTCTACAAGCTTTGAGAGCAGCCCAGGCTGAGATGCACATCTCCCAGCTCAGGGTTTTCTAACAGCTCTGAGGAGGGTCTGAAAGACAGCTTTCCACCCGGTCCTTTAGGAGAGCTTGTCTGGACTCCGTAATTCGGGTCCTCATCTGGTGCACGCCAACAATGCAACCCAGTAGCTTTTCTTCAGCAGATCACTTCAAACCAACAACCTGAGCCCCACTCGATGGCAGGGATTTACGCTGGGAACAGATGAGAACTGATAGTAAAATATTGGCTATTTCTTTGAAAACACTCCTCTCTATTCCAGCAATTCCATGTCCATTGTCGAATCAGCACAACCTCTTATTTAAGGGAATGTAGTGCTCGTGAGAGGCGCCTGCACGATATCTGAGTTTTCTCATGTCTCACAAGTGTTACAAACACAGGGGGTTCTCCTTGAGGCCCAAGGTTTTTTCCATACATCAGTTTGGGAGCCTTGTCCAAGCGGCTTTTTCCCTGTTCATTCCTACTCATCAGGCGTACAGCATGGGAGTTGGAAGCAGCGCCTGGTCCTCCAGCCCAAGTGAAAGAAGAAAGGCTTCTCCCACATCTTGCTGCTAGTTTAAGTGTGTTTCTGCTCACTGAAGGGTGTGAGAAATAATCTGTCTGCACTCCTGGATGGATGTCCTCATCTCCAGAAGGCCACTGAAGCAGTGTGAAGTAACTCCACACCCTGTCACCCTTCAGGAGTTCCTCCAGCCTGTAGCACAAGGAGAAGCAAGCCCAGGGTGGCCCAACCAAAAATCTTGGCAAGTGTCTTTGGGGGAAAACACCCCTGCAGCCCCCAAAGAGAAAATATAACACACCCCTATATTGGACCAGTGTCTGTACATGAAACAGGCTCCGGGGTATACCCTGAGACACTGGTTTGGGATGTTGAGGGAAGCTTTGATTCCTGTGGTTGTGCCCTCCTCACCACAACCAAGACAACAAATACAAGAACACTGATGTATTTTGTGTGATGTGGGTACCTGAAAAACTGGTTTGAATTCTTTATTTCTTTTTTTTTTCCCCAGAAGCCACAAAAGATACAACTCTGAGTCACAGCCAACCTGAAAAACAACCCCACACTTCTGAACAAACTCTCCCTGCCCCAAGATATCCTACTTCAAAACATTGTTTTCTAACCACTACTAATAGCCTACTTTGTAATCTACTTTATCTAAACATAATTTCCCATTAAGTGAAGTAATTCATTTTGCTTATAATCCTACTCCTGACAGCATTTTATTCAGAGCAGAAGAAAAGACACCGTCAGAAAACAACACCAACAAAACACACACAGGGAGGTCAGAGGAATGTCAAAGATTAAAAGAATTTGTGAGACCACGGGCCACAGGAAGCTTAGAGATCAGCCCCCAGATGGTACAAACCACCTTTATAAACCAGGTGAGAAGTTGGACGTCTCTGGGATAAATCTGAATTCAACAGCAGCTATTGGTATCACACTTTATCCTTAGCCAAAAAAGCCACAAGGACTACAGTGCCTGGGCAGAGAAAAAAAAAATAACCTGTGAAACTGTTACATGACCTAGATTTCATTGAAGAACTGCAGAAGGAATATTTTTTCAGCATCTGCTGCCGTTTCTTTTCTTTTTGAAAAGTCAAATTAAAGGCTGAAGCCTGCTTGGTGCTAAGGCTGGTGTAGCCAGCCATGCATCATTTATACCAAAATCGTTCCAGGGCAGGCAGGGCAAAACACACGCCCTCGAAAGCACGTCCTCGCCCTGCCCCTCTGGCTGTGTTTCGTTTTTCAGAAGAGAAAATTGGTTGAACCAAGAAGAAGGAAACATTTGCCCCATTTATACTATTTCAGGCTGAGTTTTGAGCCAGGTAGTTTGTTTTATGCAGGTGCAGCCCAGGGCAAGAGTCTGATTTAAGCGTGAGAGAGGGTCTCTGAGGGCACCTCTCTCCACGTGTTGGTGTTTCAGTTTGTGATGATTAACCACTCTACACCAATCTCAGCAACTGTTGACACAAAATAGGTGGAGATCAGGTCTGTGCAAGCCCAAAATACCAGAAAGGCAAACTATATGTAAACACACTTCAGATAGCTATGACAAGAATAGGCCAAAGCCTGACTTGCAAAGCAGTGACAAACCATTACTCTTCCCTTCTGTCTTTTTTTTTCATATATTGAGGGCAAATATAGTTTCAATTTTATTTTGTTATATATAAATCTCAGGTATCTCACACTAAAAAGAAACCAAGCCCTGAGAACTCTATTTACAGAGACAGTGCCAAGCCCTCCCCTTGCTCGCAATGCAGCATTTCCACATTACAATAGTGTCCTGGATGGGGATTTTTTAAAGCCAAACCCTTCTTTTGAGATGGTGCACAGCTGAACCTCAGTATTTGCAAATAAAAACTAGCAAACAAAGAATTCTGACCCCTCCCCTGATCCTGCATGGCAAAGCTAGGGCAGGAGAGGAGAAAAGAGCAAGTGCCAAACATTTGCATGGTTCTGTTTCATCTTATTTCCCTGACACATGACATCTCATTTGTTAAAGAATGTTAACACACTAACTAAAAAAAAAGTGTTTCAGGTACAAAAGCACCCCAGAAGAGGGAAAAGAGGAGGTTTTTTGGCTGTATATTGAATTCTCAAGCACCAAACACCTTTTGTTAGTCAATACTATTGGCAGGTAAATTCTGTTTCCACTGTATGATGCTCTGCAGTGGGAACCAACCTTTCTCCTACTCAAAAAAGCATCTATGTGAATAAAATAACCAGTTTTGTTTTTTTATCTCAATGCTTAGGGTGCCAATAATAATTTAGCTCATACAAAATGATTCAACATTTGCTTTTGAAATAAATGGTGTTTCCGTTGCTGGTTTCCCCACCCTGAATCCAGGGGCTGTCAGAAACATCTTTCCTTGGCTCTCCTGAATGGGGTGACCCCTGTTTTGGGGCAGTTTGGAGTGTGTGGAGACTGACAAGGCTGGACTGAGCAGGGAATCCAGGGTCTATTAGCTCTTCATCCTCTGCTCCACCTGAAGACTTGGAGGCCAAGGGGAGCATTTTTCCAAGAAAACTCTATACTCACCTCTGAGCACCTGATCCCTTTGGAAAAGCACTCATATGTCATGCCAAAACTGTACCACTTACTCCTTATATCCACGTGCCAAAACCAAACCCAGCATGTGTAAACTGCCGTGTTGTATTTTAAAATGCCTTTACTGAACTATAAAAAAAAAAATACCAGCCTAAAATCCGGTGATCCAATGGTACCTGATGGCTCTACATTCACAGCTCTTCTCCCTGTAAGCTATTTGCTCAGCTTTTCTAATAATACCTTGACTGCCTGGCAGCTCTCCAGGGCTGTCTAAGGCAATATGCAAGCTAAACATTTTTTCATCTGATTTCAATATTTTCTTATGAGTAACCATACAGGATTTTACCTAGTGAGTATTCCTGATTGCTGTAATTTAAGAACAGAGAAATAGACTGCAGATGTAATATTATTATTACAATTGGCATCCAAGGTGAAAGGCATAACAATTAGCTAAGACTTAGTGAAAACATAAATGTAAAAATCTGCTTGAAAAATCCAGCACATGGTACATTTAGAACTGCTAATTTACTGCACACATTCTGAACTGCTCAAATGATACAACAATTTACCCAGCAAGATACTTTTTAAAATAGTGCTCTTGGTGTTCCGAGTAGGTTTTTTTGGAGGGGAATGATTCTCATGTTGAAAACACCTACTGTCCTATTTTACTCTGGAACATCAAACAGTATGTATTTGTTAAACCTGAAATATATTTTTTCTTATTCCTATTTTTTCATGCTTTCACATGTATTCCCATTAACAAAACAGTGTTTAAATAACATCTGTATACATATTCTTGAATCACATAGAGAAGAAAAGTAAATTGTCTCTACAATGTGATGGTTAAGTTCGTATTTCTGAAGTTGAGAGGATAATTTGTGAATGTTTTAACATTTACAAGTAAATAAGTACTTGTATTTACTATATCTGATTACTCAGAAAAGTATTTGTTATGTTCTTACACAGATTCAAATTGCATCTTGACCTTTTCTCATTTAATCTGTTTACTGCAACAAAAGCAGTAATAGATACATCTGAAAACAAGGAGATATTTTACTCGCCGAGGACTAAAGATCCCTGTGTGTGATGTGCTCTGCAAAGTGGCAAACTGAGTATTTCCCTGTTTATTGTAGTCTGCAATTTGGTAGGCAGCAGGGGTGAAAATCCAACCCTGCATATAGGACCAGCACCTGCCTTTGCTATGCTCCCTCCCTGCTGGCCTCCTCCCCCACTTACACCCTAAAAATAGTGCTTAAGTGGGACTAAAGTGGTGCACTGGTCATGTGCTGGCCTTTTGCTCGGGGTGAATATCACCCTCAGCAAAGGAATTGAGCGAAGATGATGTTTATGCTACATGCCCAGCCTCATGAAGGAGCCTTTCCATCCCCTCCAAGGGGCTGACATGGGGCTTAACACATGGGAAACACCAGACAACATTATCACTTGGATTTGGGGGTGTTTGGGGTGTGCTTTAGATGCACCAAACCCCTGGCATGTTATGATATAAAAACTACAGCAAGAAAAGAGGGGCTTGGGACCGTTTCCCAAAAGGTGGAAAGTCATGCAGCTGTTCCTCCTTTCCCTGCACCTCTGTGGAGGAGTGGGAGGGGCTTTCTGCCTCTGCCCCATCTGCATCTGGTCCCATCTGCACCTCTCCATCTGCATCTCCCATCTGCCCCACCAGCACCTTCCCCCATGCCCTCCATCTGCATCTCCCAATCTGCATCCCCCCATCTGCTCCACCCATAACCCCACCATCTGCAAGCCAGGACGAGCAGATGGACAGGACACCCTTCCCAGTGGTGCTCCCCACCCATCGCTGGGTTCTGGGGAGCACTTCCTGGGAGAAGTGCAAAATCCTCCTGCCCCCCCCCACGCCACCCTGCCTGCCCGTGCCATGGCAGAGCACTTCCCTTCCTGCACCATGCAACTACTGCAGCAAAGCTCTACCACTGTCCTCACCACGAGCAAAGAAATGGAGGCAGAAGGAAATTTCCTGCTGGAAGAGAGTTGTGAGGAGGCTAAAAGAGTAATAAAGTGTTTCTGTGTGTCTATGCCCTGAGCTGACTGTGTTACATACAGTAGAGTGGTCAGGTCTTCCTATCCCAAGCCCATCTCTGATTTTTCAAACTCATCTTTAGGCTGGTCTTGGAGCCCTTTTAAAATTTCTTCCTTACAAAGGTTGAGTAAAATTAACTTCATCTGCCCCCAAGAATGACATTAGCAAAACTTACATTATCTGATAATTTTTTCCAATGTGTTTGGTTGTGGTTCATTTTGGGTTTTTTGCAAGCCTAGGAAATTACACATAAAATTGACATTTAAAGAAGCCATGGACATGAAATCAAGAACTCAAGAGTTAGGAAGCCATATTATTAAAGCTGTTTGCACCCTAGTCTTTAATGTATTTCTATGCAAACAGTTCAGTTACGAGCTCGTGCTACCAGCTTTGATAGGGCTCAGTGCCTCAACCACCCCAATGATGATCATGTCTGTTATAAGAACAGGCCAGGGCATTATAACATAAAAAAATTTGATTTCTACGGGAAATAAACTTTGACAAAGTTGAACGAATAAGGCAGCAAAAAAAGTAAAACAGTCCTGGTTAATGCAGCCAAATGCTGCACTGGAGAAGAGGATTCAGCTCTGCTGCTTCCTTGGACTGCTCAACAGGTACTGAGAAAATCATTGAACCCAAATGTTTTGCCAGCAGTTGATGACTTCTCATATCTCTCCTCCATACCCAACACTGCAGGTTGGCAATATAAGATGCCAAAGCACTCAAAACTAGGGAGTTTCCATGAAACATGAAGTTTCAATGCTCATTGGACCTTAAATGTGAATAACTTGCTGTCATTTTGAGTCACCTCACAGTCCCAGACCCACCCAGAACCTGTGACCGTGCTGGACCTGGAGCTCCTTGAGCCTCACTTCTTCCCCTGTGAACTGGGACAATGCTATTATTTCTCTTTGTAGGGGAACCGTAAAAATACCATGCAGACCCACCACCTTGTATGCATATGTAAGCACGTGGAGGTCAGGGAAGGACTAGGGTATTACAGCAGTAAGTGCCATAGGAAAGCCCAGCAGTAATTATTAATTCCATCTTCAAGCTCGGTTTGAATGCAGCTCAACAAACGAAGCACGGAAGAATGAGGGCAAGATAAAATATTGACTAGCTGCTCCATCATTGTCTGGGCTGTGCCCTAGATAGCACAAGGGTGTTTTAAAAAAAGCAGAATGGAAACACCTAATAAAGGCTGGAGCTTTAAGGATTTGAATTTTCAAACTTAATTTTTTTTTTTTTTTAAGATCATTTCGATGCAGTTGTACATAACTCTAAATAGAGAGACAGTCACATATAGGCATGCACATATAGAGAGGTTATATAGGCACAAATATACAAACATTTATCTGTATGTACCAAGTCTTTTCTAAAACATAAACAAGCATCTGACACCTAGTGCAGCCTCTGATGAGAATTGCTCTCTCTTCCTTGTAGACTACTACTAGTAATTATTTACCATTAGTTCTTAATGGGAAGGGATTCAGGGGAGATGTAGTAAGCAAGAAAACCGTACAGATTGTTCAATATAGCCTGGTTGGCTCTCAGCTGAGGCAAGAAGTGATTGGCTCACACCTCGTGGATATTTCAATCACAGTTTTTATCACCTGGGAAAAGCACCTTATTAACCTGTACTTGGTCAGGTCTCTACCACATCCATATAGGCTGTCAAGACCATACAAGTGCCCCTTCTAGTTCATGCTACCAGGCTTCGAACCCTAAACTGCTGTGGGGTTAAACAACCAACACAACAGAGACCTGAATGGCATAGATTTATTTTTATTTTGCAACAGGGTAAAGGCTCCCTCTTCCCATAATAGAAACATCCAACTGAGGCAAAAAGATTGTCCTAAAAGGTAATGCTGGTGAGTCGCAAGTAAAGCTGTCATGTGTGTGTGTGTGGGGGAAGTCCTCCATGTGGATTATTTCATTACTATAAAAAAAATAAAACAACTCAAGGAAAAGGGTCATGGTAAAGGGACTGTGGTATTTTTAAAGACATGTGCCCTACTGCGGATACATTTTCTGGCACGTCTCACATCATCACCCCATTCCTGTGACTCCTCCACCATCAGCAGGAGTCATATGCATCAGCCTGGGGAGCCCCAACACCGGGCAGCCCATGTGTGAAAAGCACCATTTTTTTTTCGTTACGGCACAGAACTGAAGTATGCAACCAGCACATACTGTAAAGGCATTCAAGATATGACAAAAAAAATTGTTCAAATGCTTTCAATCTGCAGAAAACAAATGCTCTCTTCACTGATTGCTCTGTGGCAAACTTCTAATTCCAGCCAGAAAATCCAGCATTCCCAGTCTGGGCTAACGACCATGCTACCAGACATGAGTTTATGTTTTTCATGCACATTTCATGTATTCCCACACGCTGTGTTGCTGCCAATAATTTATGACTGATCTGCACCCAGCCTGCCCTTCAGCATTTTATTTAATCTCTGCAACAGTGATTTACAATGACTCATCATTAATACAAAAACGTACATGTGTGTTAACAAGTTTGGAAGAATCTAAGAAGGAAAGCAAAAATTTTTTTGTGAGTTGTGGCTGAATGACTTATGAGCCTGCTGAAGAAAGGCAAAACTAACCAGAAATGATATGTTAGTTTTTCCCTGCAGCAAATTATTTAGGCAAGAAGAGTTTCTTCTGCACATTGCCTTGGAAGAAAAGAGACTCAACAAAGGCCTGGAGAGGGTTGCCCCACACCCTCCAGGATTTGGGAGGGGGTGAGTACCTCATTGGTCATGGGTATTTCTCATGCAACCTGTGCTTTCAGCAACAGCTTCACAGCCTCCTTGTTCCTTAGCATTCATTACAAAGAGCAGGGGCTGAATTGCCATATTTTGGCATCTTTGCCCACCACCTGTGATTTAAGAAACCCTGACTGCCTCTATAGTGTTGAATCCTTGTTCCGCTGGGGAGAGAAGGGGAATTGTCTCAATAATTTATGCAATTGTAACACTACAGCAGAATTACTGAACTAGCTCAAGCAGAGGAAGCCTGCCCTACATCCACAAGAATTCAGTTATAATGTATTTGACCTCCTTTTTTTTTTTTTTTTTTTAACTAGCACATAAGGAACTTATAAGAACACACCTGACACAAAGCCAAAGTAAAAACTCCTCACATTTGAGGTGAGATGAGTACTAAAAAACACCCTGGAAAGTCACTCAGCAGAAATTCAAACAGCTTTAGTTCAAGGCATCCCACGTTCATCATCTTGAAAAATTTCTTTGATGGACCATCCTAAACTGACACACTTTGCACACACCGAATCCTACGCTCCTGGACCCCGCAGAAGCAGCACACCCTTAAATCCACCCCACTGTTAAATAAGAGCCTGACGAATACACACAACTTCTCAGTGGGCCAAAGTGCCCATCGTTAAACTGAAGGACAACCATATAAATTAGGGTAATGCCCAGACTAAGGTTGGAGGATGTAGAGCTGAAGCAAACACTAATTTTTTCTGGCCAAGCCAAAATGCTGTAGGTTACGCTACCTTATAACACATAAATTTTATGTTTAGTGCCTTTTATTCCTCCTTTTTAAAGTATCTGGGAAGCATACTTCATATCCACTAAGTATTTGGTATTTTCCTTTATTCAGCATCTTAAAGGGCTTCAAAAAATTGATCTCCCAGGGCTGCTGTGGGGTCACAGAAATTGATAACCCTTACAAGCTATGCTTATGTGAGCCCGCCTGCGTCTCCCAGATAGTGCACTTTGTAAATTAATCCTCCAAAGGCAAATATATTGTAAGTAGCTTGTTATCTCCAAAGTACTAAATTGAAGAATACATGGGATTATATTGGCAGAAATTACATTTTCTGTAATGGGGTTTAATATATCTGAAATCTCTCCCATAGGCTCCTACTCTCTCTAAGAGAGGAGGGTTTGTTAATGTAGGTGCAATGGACATCAAGACCAAATTTATTCACTAAAATGGATTAGGCCATGTAATCAGAGCTTCAGTAATATTAATCTCTGACACTTATTGAATGGAAAAAAAACCCCAACTTTTGTCTGCAAACTGGCATTCCTCCCTCCCTTTTCCCCAGCAGGCTTGCTGTTTGCCTTGGCCATTTTCTGGGTATTACTTCAAAGAGGATAAGGTTTCCCATCATAAACACTAATCTAAAAATATTAGGACAATTAATTAGATACACTTAGTTTTACAAGGTATTAGATTGCAATACACTTCAAATATGACACTTGTTCTGGGATAGTGGGAGGAACCTACATTTTGATGCAGTATCAAAGGGTGATAAATCAAGCTTTTTTTAAAAAAGGTTTGCTGTTGTATGACACTTAAATCACAAGTAATTTTCACTGGTTGCCTTCACCACACCCTGGACACTTAGTGACCCAAAATCCACTGCAGAAACAGCATAAATCCTGATTTCCTTCAAACAAATCTCTACTGTAACAGATCAGGGGCTCCACCAACCCTTAGCTAGAACAAATAAATGAAATTGCTCCACACTGTACTTCAGCAGCAAAGAACCAGATTGTCCTCAAAGTTTACTCAAGCTTTCAAAAACAAGATCTTTAAAGCAAACCCATAAAGAGACACGAGGATGTCAGGTAAAAAAAACCCCTCCAACAACAACAATAAAAAAGCTTGACAGCCCCCCCAAATAACAACACACTTGGCAGAAATGGGACCAACTGCCCCTTTTCTTTCACTCAACATCTAAACGTCTTCCAAGACCAATGTTCTGCAAACAGATGTGCCTTCCTACTGAAGAACACACATCCTCAGCCAGAAGGAGGACTGGCACCCAAATGGCAGTCTGAAATCCGAATCACTGAAAATTTGAAATCTGAAACACTGAAATCTGCCCAAGCGATGGGAAAATTAAAATACAGTAGTAAACCTCCTAGTTCCTATACCTGAAAACACTCACTTGGCTATATCCCTTTTGCATCAATAAACTGTTGGGGAGGGGAACAACAAGGGCAAGGTGTGTCCCCAAAACCACAAAGCCAGAGGGTGCCAGGGGCCATACAGAAACACTAAGGAAAATTACTTACCAATTGTTCACTTGAAGTATAGTGAGCCCTGTGTCTTGTGCCAACTGCTTTTTCTGTTCTTCTGAAGGGTAAGGGTGCTATAAGACACCAAAATAAATATATACATTTAAAACAATGAGCTTTTTTTTTGCCTACTTTTTATTTTAAATTAAAAAAAATGCAAAAAAATAAAACCAAAACAAAATAGAAGCGTGACATCTATTACTGAAAGGTGAAAATGCTGAGGTGTGTCACTCTTTTATAATTATTAATGGGCTAGTACATCACTTAATTAATGGCAGTAAAAGACAAGCCAATTATAAAGATTAGTGAAGTGGAGAAATAACTGCTTAGGATACTGACAGTACCTTGATACTTGAGAAGGATATTTGTTGCATTAGCTGCAAGTTTTTTGTACTTGTCTCAAATGACTGATTATAGTCAAATCATCTTTTTTGTTGGTCTCTTTTCTGTATTTCACAGAACAATAAAGAATGTGATAAAGCACTTCTCTGTAAAACTAAAATACACTGATGTTTTCTGAGATAGTGAAGGCAAAATTTGCCAGTGCCCCCAAATAATTTGCAAATAAGATCAGCATCCTGAACATAAACAAATGCCCGGGTTTTGAACACAGGCCAACAGAAGGTCAACAATCAGCACATTTTTGCCTGACATTAGCATAGCTGTGCTGCACTAATCCTAAGAGACAGAAAATAAATACTGCTTTAATTGAAGATAATGTTAAAATTCAATCATAAATTAAGTTTCTTGTGAGAACTTGATTTGCTTTCTCAGAAAATTCGCTTCTGCATGAATACAGATTGCTTAATAAATCAACAGCAAAAACCACAGCCAAGTTTGAAATGTAGAAATATCATTTCTGTCCTTCCCCTCTATGTAAAAATATCACTGTCCCAAAAGGAAGTGGTCATATATTGCAAATGTAACAATTTCAAGGAAAAGTCCTGTTCTGAGCATCTGGTTCAGCTCCTAACCTGGATGCCCACACATTAGATTTAGACGTGGTTTGCTGCAAGGTGCTTAATAGCATTTCAATAAAGATAATTTGATATAACTGCTTAGACCTATCCCAACACCATTTAGCAATTGATTGTCACAAAGTATTTGCTGTTACACAATCATCCCCTTTTTTCCCCCAAAAACATTCCCGTATTCTGTGGATGTATTCTTCAGTGTAATATTACATGAGATGTAAACCGAAACCTTGTAAAGCATAAGAATTTAAAACCTCATAAAATTTCACAATCTTATTGGTATCGTAACTATTTAGCAGATTTTATATATTCTTGTAAACAGCACAGTCTGACATCTCATGGTAATGTTACGTGCCTATATCACCCCATGTTACCAAACAGGAATTTTTGTTTTAACTCCAGCAACTTCCCCTAACTCAATATGCCCATTTCAAAGGCCACCACTGTGGCCATCAGTTCCATAAGAGAAGTTTTAATTTTTTGTCACCCAAAAACATTGGGGAATTTTCAATTCTTTTTAAAATACTGTTTTCTTGACAGGAAGCCCACAAGTAACCTGCACACCTGTGAACCACCCCCTTTATTTTCCACGTGTACATGAAAAAACTCCAGAATTACAAAGTGGAAAATAGAGGGAAGGGGATTTTACTTCTTTTTCATGGGTAATTTGTATTTTACACATGCAAAAACATGGCATGCATTTTATTGTTTGCTTCCTATACACATTCACCCACAACAAACAGTCAAACTTGACTTATGCCCATCTATCTGAATACAACACTTTGCTTCCCTTCAAAAGGAAAAAAAAAAAACAAACCCTACAGAGATAATTTGTAACATTTTCATCTTCACAGCTTACTTCCCATTTCATTACTTTGCTATCAAGTGAGGACAGAATTATTCTTTTTTTTTTCTTATTTTGCTTTGCCACCTTACATGTGATCTAATTTTAAGTAATTGAACAAACTGTGTCTAATTTCATGCAGCAAGCAATAATTACTAGACAGCCTCTAGCTATTGGAATTGAGAAGTCTGTCTCCATTAAGCAATTTTCAATTGTTCTGGACTTTTTTCCAAATAGACAAGACTGGATAAAATTAGCCATCAGAATAATACAGTCACTGTAAAAATAATTGCTTTAAAAGTCCCAACCCCCCAAATTCCTCAAACTGCGGTATGTTTAAGGTCATCTGATTTTTTTTTTCCTTCATATCCTAGTACAGCATAAACTTTTAATTTCATGATAAATCTGTAATTGCCATAATCACATGACAGCCTGGCATTTCACATAGCTAATCCCTCTCAGCTGAAGGCTCACAATGCAGCAGGCTTTTTAACTATCATTCGGTGTGGTTTAAAGTAATCTTAAACACTGGGTATCCTTATTATATAAGCTTTCTGTGGATCGTACGAGTTGTTCCTTTGTAGGCTAAAAATAAAATAAATAAAATAATAAAAATGACTTGACAAAGAATCAGTGTGCCACAGGCTAGGTTGCTATAAAAACATTCAAAGTCTTGTTGCATTCCCACCCACAGGGCTCAGAAGGCCTGTGCTACAGGCAAAGGCAGACATCACATTGCAACAGAGAGAAAGGGGGAAACCCTGAGAACTGCCATTTTATGAAGAAATAGGAAATTCAATCGAAACTGTTGCTGTTGGCCCTTATTCTGCCTGTGCAATAGCGACAAGTGCCTTCTGAAAGCTTTCTAATAGTTGCTTAAAGGGATAAACACACATGCACATAGATATGGGTATACATATTTGTGTGTATATAGGTATATTATATTTTCATGAGTATGTATATTTTCATGAGTATATATATATTATATTTTCATGAGTATGTATACATATATATATATATATATATATATATATATATATATTAGTCAAATGGTTTTGTTTAACATAGTCCTGTGAGGAGCAAAAAGTTAGATTTGATCCTTATGGGTCCCTTCCAACTCGAGATATTTCATGATTCTATGAAATATATAAATATATATATGGAAGCATGTCTAAAAACACCACACTGACTCCAGTTGCCAAGTCCACCTATCGCTCTGGATCACTTTGGGATATCAAAGCAAACTGTTCAATAAACAGTGACTTGAGACCTTTACTTTGTTGTGTACATTAGCTCCTACCATTATCTCTTAAAAGCTTAATTATTTGCAAACAATTGATCAAGATGGGAATTGGAGAAAAGAGACAGACCACCGGGAGAGCTGCAATGCATTAGGAGAGCAAATAGAATTACCTTTAGGTCTTATAATCAGAATTAACGATTGGGACCTTATGCAGGGCAGCACGAGAAGCTGTAACGCTCATGTTGGAGTGTTTTCCATTTGATCTGCATTAACACCTCAAGTGAAAGCCATAAAACAGTGATTACAGATGGGAAGGCTGACCCTCCTTCCCAGAACCAGCCCAGCTTGTGTATACTGGAAGACTGCAGACGGGCTTTCTTGCCAAGGCCAGAGGAAAAGGGCAAATCCAAGGGGAAAAACAACGAGGAAGTCATCAGGTTGAAAAAGAAAAATTAAAAAAAAAAAAGGGCATAAGGCTGACAACAGATAAGGGCTCTGAATTTGGCTCTGGTATTTTCTGATCAAGCCTGCTGCTGCTGCAGCACTACAGAGTAGCATCCACCGAACGATATGAGACCTTGTGCTTTTTCCCTTCCATAAATCTAGCGCTGAAATGCGGATTGTTTGGCACCATTAATGTGTTTTTGAGGCTCTGTGGTATTACTTTTAATAATGACTTAGTACAGAAAGTGATTGCTTAATAACACCATCAAAGTCTGCATGCAAATGAAAATTATCCCTGGGGGATTTGCCCAGGGTAATATGAACAGTTAAGGAACATTTGAAAAGGTAAAAATAACTATGCAAAATATGAGTCAGAGCAGTCGTTTTAGCAGTAACAAAGAAATCAAAGTGACAGAGGGAAAAATGTAAGTTTCCATCATATTTTCTAGTCACTGTTTTATGAATGGTATTTAGCAAGCAATAGTCTTAATAAAAGCCCCTTTTCGAATGTAGCCGAGAGCATTTTTAGCAAAAAAACAAACCAATAAGACTTTTTTTTTTTTAATCACCTTTGACTACAGACGGTGAGTAAAGTCTCCAGTAGATACGGATGGAAAGCAGCCAAGTTTGTCTCTTAATGCTACACCTTGTCCAAATGTACTCCTTTCCTCAAATTTTCCACCCCAGGCGGCAAATGCTGGATGCCAGGACAGTGACAGACTTTATCTTATCTGTAACCTGGTATCAGAAACACTCCCTCCCTCTCTGCCATAGCAGTGCATCCAAACTGTGGCAGAAAAATAGGAAAATAATCCTGCCCAGAGTTCGCCGCTGAGATAACGGAAGGCAAAACCGCCCCTTCTCACTCCCCCCAGGTTACTAATTCCTCATAGCACCAAACCGGCTCAACACCAAGGCTGACAGCCAGCCCTACTCCAGCACCGAGGCAGGAGCAATCCCCAAGCAAAAGGTTTCATGCTACATTAGAAGGAGGCTGTGGCAACCGTCCAGCGTCACCCTTATCGTGGCAGCGCCGTCGCTTGGCTGACCGCACCGGCAGAGCCATCTCGGAAGTCCTTTTATCCCCTTCCTCCAGCCCTCTGCCTCCTCCAGAGTTCAGTGTAATGCACCAAAGTGAGATGACCTTGAGCTAAACTCTGGTAGGTGATGGAGAGAAAATGCCCCCCTAAACTGCATGCCCTCAGGAGCATTTATTAACTGTTTTCTTATGTCAAAATGGAAAATAAAAACAAACAAACAAACAAGCAAACCACGCTATAATTTCCTAGTTTCCAAAGAGAAATCCAGCCTAACTCAGTATCCAGAATAAAGCCCAAGGTTCAGCCCTCCGGTGACAAACTGCACATTGATTTTGTGCTGAACTCTAAATTCTGGCTTTACTCAAACTTGTCGAGGGTCAGCTAAGGTGGCAGCGCAGCCGTTTGGGTCTCTCCCCTTCCCCTACCTTCTCCTGGTCTGCATTTGAACTGTTTACATTAGTGATCAAGTTGATCTACGAGAAATTACAATTTTTTTAAATATCCATAATGCTTTCCTATTGTCTCTCAGCTTTATGAATTAGTTTTACTGTTGCAGTGAATGCTTTTTTTGTCTCCTGACTGCACATTATCAAAGGGACACTTTGTGCCTGCCATTTGCATTACAAAAGCAGTGCATGGTGTAGTCTAAGAACAGAGCTTGAATTTATAGCAGTCGAGTCCTAGATCCTCACACATTCTGGCCTCCTAAAGAATAACGGAGGTTCCTGCACTTGCAAAGTAGCCAAAAAATGGTTGGATCGCTATCCATAAAGTCATAAGACTGCAACCTCCTTTCTTCAACGGCCACCGGCGTGTTGAGAGGGAGTGATAAAGAGAACGCGTGGAGTCCCCTTGCCTATTTTGCAAGCTGCCTGAATCGGTTTATAGACTATCCCTGTGACCTGCTTTATATTCAGGCAAGGCTGTAAAAATTTGCCAAGTTGAGGTGACCTGCTAGGGAGGGGGGAGAAGAAAAAAAACTCAACTCGGAAGCTGCAAACTCGATCCTGTTTATCCCAAGGGACTGGCTTGCACATTGGAGGAAATACTAAACACTGAGAAGGAAGTTGTTTTATTAGAAATGCATCTCTGGGGTTGGAGGGGGGGGTGTGTGTGGAGAAAAAGCCTGTGCAAAGTTTGCACAGTCTTTTCCTTGGCTGAGAGCAGTGAGTCAGCCTGATAATGCTGTTGAAGTGTGAGCTGGCTTTGGCATTTCAAACTCCTCGTTGCTTTTTCAGCGCAGCAAGAAAACACAGTCCATATGACACGGTCATGCTGCAGACAAAGCCAGCCTTTTCCTCTTTCAAAAGAAAATATTTCCTCAACTTATTGTAATAGTTTAATATCCCCGCGGTAAGGTTTTTTTCATAACATTACTGTTAATAAATCCTGGTGCTGCCAGAGTTATTGAACTGCAAACTGTGAAGGCAAAATCAACAGATGAGCTCGGTCTTTTAAAGTCAAAAATGCATCAAAATATGCAATCTGACTGGATGTGCTGCACTGCTATGACTTGCCTTTATCACCGCGGTGAGGCCACACTCCACCTCTTGACTTCTGCATCAGCCCCTTCCTATGACATGGGGCTCTGAGACACTGCCTTACAAAAGGGTTTGCAGGCTGCTTTGGCAACCCTGCCAAAAAATGAGAGGTGAGGAAAGGAGGCAGAATCTGACTCTTCTAAGGCAAACACAGGGTGTAAAAGACAGAGCCAATACCCCAGAAGTTTTAACATCTGAACGTGTGTTCACAGCACAACCTGATTAAACAGGGGCTGGGGTGGTTTTGTAGGCACGGGGGTGGAGGAGAGGTTTTCTTTGTGGGGGTTTACGAGGAGGGAGAAGAGGTACTGGCAACAGCAACTCTTTTTAATGAAGGAGTTATGCTGGGGGAAAAAAAAAAAGCTTCTCTTTTTTCCCATTTGCCCTTTTGTAAATAATTTTCTTGCAAGAGTTGTCTGTGAACAAGTTTTGGCACTCACTAACATAAATATCCTTTCCAAGGCTGATGGAGAGACATGGTATGGCTTGGGATGCGCTGCCAATACTTCTCTGGTGGCCCCATCAAATTACTCATAATGTGAGCACTCATTAAGGAAAAAAAGTTCAGATCATCCCTTGCACAGGATATTACAGAAGTCAGAAAATGGAAAAACCTTTTAACTCATCTAATCCATCTCCTGGCTGCTACAATATTATTCCTTCCATACCATATATTATTACCCACTGCCTTTTCCAGTTGAGCTTTAGCTAGTCCAAGCAATGGTGCTTCCGCTATTTCCTTTTGGAGACACTCTGATAGACCTCAGTGTTTGGAGCTTACTCTGGCTCCCACTGGTTTTCAGTTCAAGCTGAGTCTGTGCAGACACTCCCACGCCATACCTGGGTAATTGAGTGGAGCTTTTCCCATGTTAAACATTCCTTTAATGCCTGTATGTATGTGCACACAGGAACACAGAGCTTGCACATACACATTAACTTATCTTAATACACTTAAGAAGGGATTTTTTGCTCCAGGATCAAGACTATTTGTGCTAATGTGACATGGGTAATGTGCTTTCCCATCCTCTGCCCCGGTAATTATTACTATTCATTACTGTTTTTCTATCACAGCCCAAAACTAACCAAGGACAAGGTAATGAAAAGAAAAATTTCATCCAAAAGATCAACACAACTCTCTTCAGTGCAGCACACAGCCAAAAGCTGTGAAATGCTACATACATCCAAGTGACACCAAAGGAACTGAGGAAATGCATCATCTGACTTCCAACCGCCTTAGAGCTTAAATTCACATCCTTGAAACCCAGCTTTTCAGTTAAGCCATCATCTTTATCAGGCAGCTGCGGAAAGGCAGGAAGGCAAACCCCAGCCTTCTCTAGGTGAGCAGCTTTTGGGAAGGAAGAAAAAAATATCACCAGCACACCAAAGGAAATCCCGACTACCTGATAACTCCGTAAAAGCACTGCTGTTGTTTTTAGAGCCAGCCTAAGACAGATTAGCTCAGGTAAATATCTCCTAACCAGAAGCCTTTTCTCAGCAATAAGTCACTGTCCTTATCTACCTCAAATGACTTTCTAAACAGGTGGGCTCGGAAATAACTCTACAATCTCTGGAAAAGCCAGCACCAGCAGTTGTAATCCCATAGAGTTAAGTCTAAAGCCTTTATTTGTGCTTTTTGCTCTCTTTCCCAGGCTGCCTTTGGTACATCAGGAGCTCCCTCTGCAAGCGAGGGATAAAAATGCTCCCCTACGCCTCCATGCCCTACCTTACACACCTGTGTGATCAGATTGATGGAGGGTTACTGTATTCAGCCAGGTCCCTAATATGAACCACAGTCTTTTGGATGGAGCAGGAGCTTTAGGCAGATCTCCCGAAGCGGTAGCGCCCTTAGAAGCAGCCACCAAGCAATTTGGGAAGCCTTCTGCCAGGAGCTCGGCCACTTTTTTTCATGGAGGACCAAGCAGTCATGCAAAGAGAGTTCAAGGCAACCAACACACTGAGGTGCCCATCTCCAGCACCAAGATGAGGGAAGTTACATTCTATTCTGTGTTTTCTATTTGAAAGAAAAAAAAAAAAGGAAAACAAGAAAACTACCACTGAGGAAGGAAATGAAAAGATAAAGCTGCTATTTTGCAATGCTGCTTTGTTGGCATGGAAAGTCCTTGAACAGATGCCCCATCCACCATTAAATATTCACAACATATCCTTGTAAAAGAATAAAGCCCACTCAACTTATAAGCAAAACCACGTGTTCCTCATAAAAAAAAAAAAAAAGGAAGAAAAAAAAAGATGCATTTAAAGATCTGTGAAGGAAAGAAAAAGGAAATGAGGAGGGAAAAGAAAAAAAAAAAAAAGAAGCCAGGAAAACACCGCTGTTCTCCGAAGAAGCAGAGACTCTTGGAAGTAGCACACATTCTCCGGCGTTAATTTTCCCACTTAAATTACAGTGATGCTGTAGCCTCATCTCATTAGAGATCATTGTCCCCAGTAGACAGTTGTGTTTATGGGGGATTCTTGCTGTTCCACACCTGCTGCTCAGGTTGCTACGTGATAAAGCCTGCATACAAACAGCAGTCTTGAGGTTGCTGGACTGCAACTGATGAGCCCGGGCTAATTCAGGGGTGATTATGTAGTTTACTGGACCACTAAACCTCTTTAAGCTTGTAATTACTGCCTATTTGAGTAAAGAACATTCAAAAGCAATTCACTGCATCATGCCTGCCACAGCTGGAAGCAGGCTGCCAGCAGTCTGCGGGGACATTAAAATCTACAGGGACTGGGATTCGAGCACAGCTCGTAGGCACCGACGGCGGCGCAGCCAAGTGCGTTCACATTCCAGCTCACCTTTTCTGACCAGGCGTGCTATTAAAGGTGCAGTGAAAACTATAGAAAAGCCATAAAGATGACAAATAACGGGACATAATTGAAAGAACTGCATTTTAATGACTCTCCCCCTCTTCCCTCTCCCCTTACATGGGCTAAAAAAAATTAAGCCTTTTTGTCGTGACGAGGGAAAGGAAAGAAAAGGCCTTTTGCAAAAGGGGAAATGCACTGCATACATGTGTTTCTGTTTTGACGTTGGGGGTTTTCCTCATGTTTCAAAGATTTAGAAAGAGTAAGTCCTTTTACCTATTTGGCAGAAATGATAATGCAGAGGCATCTTAATCCCTGAATCTTCATTAAATCCTCCTCACTGAGACTTCATGAAACCCTTTAAGGGTATCTCCAGCCCTGGAACACATACAAACCCACTCTTGCCACTGCATCACTTGCAAGCACTGGGAAATGCCCCCAGTCACCACTCTGCAAAAGAACTCCGCCCTGCCCAGCACCACAAGAGTCAGACACAGGTCCTTACTATCAAGACAAGGTTTGGGGTTTTTTTTAATAATAAATAGAGATCTCTCTGATTCTATTTTCTTTTTGAGTTCTGACCCACTCTAGTCCTCCTTTTTAAGTCTGCCCCTGCAGCTCTCCATGGGCAGGAAGCTATTAAAAAAGGCGCCTTAGTTTTTCACATAATTAGACGTTTTGGGAAGGGAGTCAGGGGGAAGAAGAGCAGATCAAATGGGACCTATGACACAGGCAGAAAGGTTGGTAATAGGGATTTTTACAAGCGAGTAAACAAAGGTCCAGAGAGGATTGCTCCAGCAGAGCCAGAGAACAGCACTGGTGAAATGAAGGGATGTTGCCAATATCAGCACTGAGTCCCAACAACAGTGTTGGCATCACTGGGAGCTCCAACAAGGTGTCAGTGCCTGTCCATGGGGCTCCAATTGAAGAGCCGGGTCCTGAGAGCCCTCTCATCCTCCAGCCACTCCACAACACTATCTCCCTGCTATTAGACTGTGTGAGGTCCACAGCAATGGCCTAACGAGCCGCCTGATTAACTAACTGCATGAAATGGGCTTTAAAGCCTCGCAGGACATTTGGAGATGCAGAATTCATCAGTGTCATTTCCCTGCCCTGCTAATAACTGCCACAGCTGCCTGGGAGAACAGGGTGTGGGAAAAGGCAAAAATAAACAAGGAAAATAAAATAAACCATAGCTATCAATACAATTAACCCTGGACTGAAGTAAATTTAAGAGATAGGGCCTCTTTCTCTCCTCATCTAATAAATCGCCTTGTTTTAAAAAACACGGACATGCCATCTGTAGTATTAATCTCACTATAAATCTAGAAAGGGAAAGGGGAAAAAAAAATCCACGCATGCATGAGCATGCCACTGTGAACAAACATCAGCTTTTAAAGGAGAATGTAAAAGCATTCAGGAAGTTTATTCTTAAAAAGCATGTAAATTCCCAGTCACAACAATCCTCCAACTAACCCCATCCAAGCTCCAAAGAGCCACAGGCTTGTGTGTTATCCAGCCATCACTCTTATTAATATTCATTAGGCAGGTCTACTTGCATTTTCATAAGCTGCAAAGGTGGCAAAAGAAACAATCAGAATTCTTTAACACACAGGCATTATCAATTCAACATCTGCCAAAGAAGAGTGCATACAGATCTGAGGTTGAAATTCAAATGCAATTTACCTGGCCTAGAGCTGGGCTTCACTTTCCAACATGCAGCCAGCTATTTCAGGCAGTCTCCTTTTATCCATCCCACCTTTTACATCTCCTTAAGTTCACTCTCCATTATTTTTACCTTTAAAATGAGAGCTCCTCGCAAATTCCCTCCTTCATTCCTTAGGTCTAATGAGTTCCCTTCTGCTAAAATAACCCAAGTTCAGCGTGATCACATATATGAATAACACGGCCAAGTTTTAACTCAGTAAACTTGACTAAGCAATTCTGCTTTCTGGCTAGAGGATTCATTTATCTACACCCGTTTAGTGTGTGAAATCCCTTTGACTGGCTTCAGGGTGTGGGCCTATACAGAAATCCACTTTCTCACCTGACTGGGCTTAAAATTTAACTCTTGAGAGATGAATTGAGAGGTCTCCAAAAGAAAACGAGTGCTCAAATTAATTATGTACCCTACATACCAAAGAAACGCATCTGATAATGCTAAACAATTTCAGAATAAACCAAACATATGTTCCCAGGACAATATTTATGTGTGCAAGGATGTGCAACAAAAAAGTGTGATTTAGATCTCCTAAGAGCTGGGAAAAAGCACATCACAATTCTCTGCCAAATCTCCAGATTCAACCATAAATTAACATGTATATGCCCACAAGTTGACTATGTATTCATTCCTGTCCTTATAAAAACATAATTAAAAAGGCTTGGACCAGGATGTGATTCTTGCCTCTTCTCCACCAATTTCACTTGGCTTTCAAAAGCCTCTGAAGACCTAACTCTATTTTCTCTCACATAGGCTTGGAGGAACCAAATGTTGCATTTCAGTGGGAATATTCATGGAGTGAAGCACTTCCTGGGGACCTGGTCTTGGCTGCATTGGGGAACAAGCCCTGAAATGGCAAACCTGTCCTCACCTGGGTAACTTTAGATATGGAAATCAGCTGCAGCAAACATGGCCAAAGCCTGAGTTGCCTGAAGGATATATTCCAAAAACCCAAACAGAGTCAGCTACAAGCAGCCAGTGCCCACTCTGTCCCCAGCCTGAGCATCCTCTTCATCCTCTGTTGCCTGGTCTCCTTTGTAATCTGAGCACATCATGCACCACACACATGCAGTTGCCTCCACCATAAAAGAGACAAACCACATATTTGGAAGCAAAAGCATTGAGACGGCGTGTCACTTTCAGCACATTTATGATGTGACTCCCATTAACAATTGGCAAGAATAATAACAAGATATAATCAATTAATCTTTTCAATACCAAGCTCAAAAATCCCCCTCTGCTTTCCCCTCCTTTCTGAACAAAACTCATTTCTTTTAGAAAGACCTAAATGAAAGCATTTAAAGACCAAAAAAATGTCACCACTAACAAGTTACAAAGTAAGAAAGAGCAACCAGGCACATTTGATCTTGTTCTATACACAAGCCTTTCTAAGATGACTGCTCCAATTAAAAAAAAAAAAAAAGTTGAATTTATCATTTTGATTATAAGAAATTATGAACTTGACTATTATATGCATATATTTTGTTTAATGGCTTCGTTTATTTTAATAACAAAGAGAAACTAGATCTTTACAGATGAAAGCTTTATTTCATGGCTTCAGTGCAACTGGGATTTTTAAAATCTGTGATGTTAACCAAAATGTGATAATGGATGTTCTCAAGGGCCCTATTTTGTAGCATTTTACACAGAGTCAAACTGTACGCGAGACATTACAAACATGATGTTTAGCCCTATTTTAAGAAAGTAGAACTGACTCCGGTGTCAGAGGCCCCTGTAATTGTTTTCCATCTGCTTCTCACGCCTCTGAACAGTTACTTGTGCAGAGAAGTCTGGCTGTAGAAATGCTGTGACAAAGGCATTAGCTCACCAAAGATTTGTTATGAAATTATATTGAAAGGCACCATTTGTGGGATTTTGGCTGGGAGGGGACAGGAGTGATTGCAATGTAACTACTTTATCTACAGCAGGTTGCCTCAAAAGGTCTGTTGACATGCAGAAGAAGAGAGACACAAAAAACACGCTAAAAAAAAAAGAAGCCAATTCTGCTACCGTTTTTATGTCATTTAATTCCTAAGACAGAGATAATCAGAAACACCTCATCAAACTTGATCATGCTCTCAATCCTTCTGAAGAACTTCTCATCTATCCCACTTCTTTTTATTTTCACGTTAGTAGATTGAAAACAGTCTCTCCAGACAACGGCGGCACTCATGCGTGTGCAGCATTAAGGATGCTCCTCTTTAATACCTTTTACACACACACATAAATCTTCATCCGCACAGAGGTGTGCGGACACCTACGGGGATCGATGTAGTCTTGCAAACCATGCCCTCCACACCCAAAAGCAGGGACCCAACCACTGGTTTTTTTGGGAAGGCAGCCCAAGATGGCAGCTCATGATTAATGGCTGTATCATCCCTGGCTCGGTGGCAGCGAGGCCCCGGGTCTAATCTGCCAAACATCCCCTTCGTCTGCGGCCGATCAGCAGATGTAAGCACATAGGCCCTGTCAGCTTGACATATCATTCCTACGACAATGTCAACGAGTATTAATGTTCAATTATCTGTCCTAGAAATAACCCTCGCCTTTACGCATTGTGTAACTGGGCGCGTGGCACTGCGGTAAATCCGAACGACAAGGGCAGAGATGCCCGCGCTCACCCGCTCGCTGTGAGTTGGCTTCCCAACATCGGCATGACATTGCCTCGCGGTAGCGCGCGGACGCCTTCCCCCTCCTTCCTCTCCCTGGTTGCGGTTTGTTGGAGGTTTTTTCGGGGTTTTTTTATGGAAGGCATGTAGCAAAGACCCCAAAGACCTTCCTCCTCATCTTCGCGTGTTGTATGTTGGCCATCAGCACGCCGAGATACGTTTGGAAAAGGCGTCTTTTGATTTCACACCCATGCAGAACCACGAGGAGTTTGTTTGTTTGCTTTCATGGAGGGCCAGAAGCTGCCCATCACCTGGCAGCCTCTCTTTATGTCCCCTGCTTGGGTATACATATGTATCATTTACCATCAAGCACAAATGTCAACAGTGTCTTCTTCCAGAGCTGCATCAAGATCAATTCAACTGCAGGGCTGGAGCAATTTGGCCAAATAAAACATTACAGATTCCCTTTGTTAAAGCAGTTTAAAATAAGGCCCCCATAGGAGAGATGATCTGAAGAACAAACTCGAGTTCATTCCTGGCATCTTTTTTTTTTTTTTTTTTTACAACTGTTCAAATATTAAAATTATCGATCAGGTTAAATTCAAATAGGACTCCTAGAGCAAAAAACTTACCAAGTATTTTTTTTTTCCTGAAATCAGCATTACAGCCAAATTACTGCTCGTTCGAACAGTCTGTCACAGAGTTTGCATAATTTCTTTTTTTGTTGTTGTTACTATGGCACAGCTTCCTTGAACTAACATTCAAAGGTTATCGGCTCTAAGTTATGCTTGCTAAGTCTTCTTATACAACTCACAATCAGAGGGAGGGAGTGGGAGGAAGCAGTGTGATAACCAGTGCCAGCTTTGAGATAAAGTCCTCCACCTAATCTCTGTTTATTTAGACAACCATCTAACCGCAGCACCGGGTGTAAAAACAAACCAGGTATATGGCTAAGGGAATTTCTCCTTTCTTATCATGACTGCATTATATTTTTGGGCAAAGGGAAGCAGAGCTTTTTTCTTTTTTAAAGGTAACTTTGAAAATTTAAATAAGCCCAAAGTTTGAGGGTTTCATGTTTGGATTCTCTTGGCTGGGTGGGCTTTTTTGCTTTGTTTTGTAGGGAGGGGAGATGACGGTAACAAAGCACATTCCATTCCGTGCTTTTGTATTTCTTGAGGTTTTGGAGAAAAAGGTTTTGCCATATCACATTTACAAAATTAAGATCCTGCTTTGAATCATTTCCCACCAGAGGCGATTTGGGATATTTAGAATAAATACAAATATCATGGAGCAAACTGAGTAGTGTTTTAAATGTATTTCACCCTAAGGAGCTGACAGAGGGTTGGGTGCCCAGCACACCTCCACAGCACCAGGGCTGAAGCTGCTTTTCCAGGGCTGAAGCTGCTTTTCCAAACCAGGTGCCAAAATAGAAAAGCTCTTGCAGGTCAGGCCATGAGAAGCAGCATCGTAAGGTATTTGGTTGAAAGATAACTGAGCCTCCCTCCAGCTTCAGCAACAATATTAAATAGTGGTAGGGACCTTGCACGTCAGCTGATGGTTCTATTTCTCCTGCCATATGAGCCCAAAGTTGCATCCAACATATTCAAACTCAGTTCCCCCTCTTTTTCCCCCCTTTGATAATTCACCTCACCATTTACTCAATCATTTTAGGTAGGGGGAAGTGATGAATATTGCTGAGTGCCAGTTTTTTCGGTGCAAGATGAATAACCCCAAGGAGCAACTTACACCGAGTCCCAGGCTCCTGTCAGCCCTATAATTGATGATGTTTTCACTGTAAGGGGTGGGGACTGGGACACATTAAGGCTCAATAGGGGAAGTAAATGGAGTGAATTGACTCAGCAACTCTGCCTTTTACCACAGCTTCTAATAAGGATAAACTGATTACTGCCAAATGTACTTTAACATCACAGGGAAGGGGGGGGTGAAATAAATCGATCTGCTCAAAGGAAATAAATGCCATACCAGAAGTTTTTTTAAAAGTGAACTTTTACATTCAGAAGAGTAGAAGCACGTTTCAGCATTATGCTGCTGCTTCTTTCCAAGTTGCTATTTTCCACTAAACCGAAAATGAATTTGCAGCCTTAAAATGCGCCCTAAAGATGAACGCAGCAAAACGATCTCTATAAAGCCAACTTATCATTTTTGTAATCTCACTCTCAAATGACTCCGATAACAAAGAGGTGCATGGCAATGCTCACAGCGTATTTCAAATGCTGACTTTATGTCAGCATCTTTTTACAGCGATCCAGAGACCGGATGCTGCGCTTCTGCGCCAGGCGGTGGGGAAGGCAAGCAGGCGGCAGCCCAAGTTGCCAGGGGTGACTATGGAGCTGACAACCCCAGGATCCAGCAAAACCCGCCCTGACTGATGGCTTCTGGGTTCCTGCTGACCTTTGATCCTTTCTGGTTTGGTCGGGAACAAAAGAGCCTGTTCACCAGGGCCCCTCACACGAATATTTAACAAAAGCGGTCCTTGCCTATATGCTGATTAATATGTTTGCCTTACATACGGCAGGAGGAGGACCATGGCCATCCCCTGCCGCTGTGCAGGTAAGCACCAGCTTACCTAGCTTGTATGTCACACAAAATAAATCAAGGGAATTCACCACAAGGCACACAAAGACGAATAAAACAGGTAAAGACAATTTTTGCCACCGCTGCAAGAAGTTGCCGAGGTTGGCGACGGCGCCAGGAGCGACATCCCTGGGGACCCAAAAACCTGTGGAGAGTTTCTGTCATGAGAGATTTGATGCTGCTCTGACACCGAGGGCCATCAGCAGCTCGAACATGCTGTTGCAAAGATGCTGTCGGCTACGGCAACCATGGAGGATGCTGTCCAACCCTGCGCAGCAACTTTCATCACCGCATATTGTCACCATAGCAATGAAGCTGAATGCGGGCAAATGACAAGGGTCTGTCATCACTCAGCCCTGGCCTGACAGCCCTCAGCACCAGTCGCTCTCATCCAGCCTCAATACACAAATAGGTCCTCAATGGGCCCAAAAGTAATAATCTGCCCCTCCACAATGTCATCGTTTCACTGGCGCTCCAGTGGCAGTGTGCAGCCCTTATACCCCGTGGAGATGGCTCCGTTTCGTTCCCCAGCGAGTTTTTGTGCTTTAGGGAAAAGGAAAAGTGAGAAAAAGGGGAGCCAGAAGGGAGCCAGTGGTAATCAAACATCAAATATCAGAGATAACTGAGAAAAAAAAAAAAAACACGAAAAAAATCTGTTGAGCAAATGGAAGTAAAACGTGAAAATTAATGTTTGGAAGGAAAACTACAACACTTTCCACGTAATGGCTTCAGCAAGGAATAGCAGTGTTACTTTGAAAGCCTAAAGCTCCCTTCTAATACTAAACAGGGTAGTTGTATATAAAATGCATCCGCTGGTCCCTTCACAGAAACAGGTGTTTGGGGTGAAGTCAGGATAACTGGCAAGGTACGCCGGGCTGTCACCGACAGCAAGCATGGCCAACATGCCACTCTGCCTTCCCGCCAACACCAAAATCAGGGTCCCAGCTATTTTCACGCTCTTCCTGCCAGAGATGCCACAAAGAGACAATTAACTTGGTCTACTTCCCTGCTGCCTGCGTGGAAGTACAGCAAGAAATGACAGAAATCAGAGATGGCAAACACTATCTCATCTAGAGCTCGTCTGCCTGCTTGGATTAATCAGAACACCTCTATTTCGGGCGAATTTCTGCGTGGGGTCAGTTTTTACTCATCCTGCCCATGCAAACTCGCCCCCTTCCAATCGTGGCACGTGGGGAAGATGGTGAGAAGACTCTGCCTTGGTGGTTACCTTACTTAGCTCATCTTGACCACGCACTTCGGATTTTACTTTGTGTTTAGTCACACAGAATAACCCAATTTAACAGCGACCCTATGTTACCACGCCAGCCCTCTCACCATTTTGAAAGCTGCCTTTTAATGATATTTAATTTAGGCTCGCTTATATGCTACATTTGCCAGTGAACACATTGGCTGCCTGGCTCTTATTTAACACGATCACCATACAACACGCTCGCCCATCCACAGCAGCCTTGGAAAGACAATTCGCTGCCTGAACATTTTTTAAACCTGATTTACCGTTCCAGAGAAACAACTCCGCAACTAATCTTCCAGGACAAATGTAATGCCGAAAAGCAACTAAACTGAAACATATAAATTCCATATATACTTAAAAATATTATTGTCTGTAATTTAATATAACAATATTTCTAGGCCTATAACCTTGCACGCAGAGGCAATTTCCCAAGCATTAATACTTAAATGGGTCATATGCACCACATCTGTCATTCTGTCCTGAAGTCTATGAGGCACAACCAAGACTCTGCAAGCCTATTGATTTTTCTAGCATTTGCTTTAATTTACTTAACCATTGAGAAATCCATCAGTACATAAAGGGCAACTGTCCATTACTGCCTCATTTGCAGACATTCTTTCCCCTCATTTTTTTTTGTTTTGGTAAATATTTCTCCTTAAATCGCTGTGTGTTTACAGTGTAAAAATGAATCCGGAAAGTGCTCACACCTGTTTCTGTTCAGTAACTGCTGCACTGAGGTATATGTAATGTGCTTAAAGATAGAATAAATATCTAGACATTATTACATCTGTGTGCAAAGGGTGGTAAATTAGATCCTAATTACATTAACAGGGATTCTGCCTCCCAGCTTAAATTTTACATGAGCACTCTGTAAAAATCCAAAAGCTCTGCTGTGGTTTCTTTACGAGCTGGTGATTACAGCTACTTCCTATGCGGTCACTAAATATTCTGTTTACAAATAAATGAAGAAGCTTTGAGCCAACTTGCCAGGGTAATAATCCGTGTTTTTTATTTTTTTTTCCCCCAGCAAACCTTTACCACATAAGCATGGCAACAATCAGAAGCCCTGGCTTCATCTAATTACTCTATCACATAATTTCACAAATTGCCTTTTCACTGGGGAGCCAAGTGCAAAACACGCTCACAGTGGGATTTCAGGCAGCAGCTTTCATTTACTACTCATTTCTTGTTAAATTAAACACAAAAACACCAGTTGTGTGAAAGAAGTCAAAAAGAATGCTTGCAAATGAGCCAGACAAGTGTATCTTATATTTATACCATTTGCACAAAATAGCTCATTGGCAAGCTGGATTTTTAATGGCACCATTATCATCTTTAACCCTTTTAAAGCCTGGCATGGGGCTGGTAACTGGATCATCCCAACCAAACTCAAGGCAGTGAAATGGCACCAGGCAGTGCATCAGCCTTATCCTTTTGTTAATAACTGGGGAGAGAGAAAACATGCCCTGACTTTGCCTCCACGTAACCCCTATGGCTTACTGGAGGTTTAGCAGGGAATGTCCCAGGACATACATTCCATGAATTTCTGGGTATTACACCCACCTAATACAAGGGAGGGACAGTCCTACAAATAAATCGAGTGGGATTTGTAAGCACAATTACTATTTAACCCAGGACATCCCTTCAAGGTATGGGGTACCAGCAAGACTCAGGGGCAGAGGGACCTGGAGGACCAGACCCCTGATAATTATCTGAGTGCTAACAAGGCAGGATTGCAAGCTGCCACCAAGGAACACAAATTATTTTGAAAATAATTGCAGCCAGTGTACCATCGCTGGTGGAAGTGAACCAGGGGTTACACCACTCTAAGATGACATTCTGTACATCAACAAGTACAAAACTGAAACACGACCATCAGTAATTAAAGCTGTTCCTTTTGTAGCACCAGAGCCAGTAGGTCAGGTACCATTTTACCTCGGAAACCAGCCTTGATGGCTGCAGATTTGCCAACATTATCTGCACAGGGAGGAAAAAAAAACATTAGCAGCAGCTGTCTGTGTGCCTCGACATCGAAAATCCTATTCATACAGACAGGTGGAGTAATTTAAAAGCCAATGTGGTGCAATTTTGATGCAAGCAATGCCACTGTTTACTAAAACGCCATCATTACTGCTGTTTATGAAAACATTACTAAAATTGCATTTTATTCATAAGAGTCCTAAGGTTTAGGCTATTACCAGTTTCAGAATTATTCTGACCCTAACCGCAGCTTACAGCCCTCTGGGGTTTACAACCTGCTGCACTGATGGATCCATGCTCAGGTTTCAACAATGAAATCAAGGGTTTTATCCTCCTTGGTATTCCCACGCAAGCCCACTGCAGTTCCTGGATCAGCACAAAGTCCATGGCAAATAAGCAGAGTTCTGGCAATGAATCTATTAACTAGACAGATTATCTAATATGGCATTTACCTTTCCAAAAATATCATTAGGGACCCCAAAAGGCTCTGAATGACGTTAATAAGGATGGTCTAGGAAGAAGAGTTTCACTTCAAAACTTACTTTAGAGCAATCAACAGAGCAAGCCACCCAAGGCAGAGTCCCACCATTCTCCCTCTGAGTTCAAAGACCTTGGAAAATATATTCATATCAAGGGCAGCTCCTTGGTTTTACTAGTGTGACTCAAATGACCACTTTAGTGCCACTAACATGACTACCTTGCTTTTTGCACCACTGGGACAGAGAGCTATCATGAGGATGAGGGTTTTTTGTGTGAAGGGTTTTTTTTAAAAATACTTCCTTTGGAAGTTTAATGCTGCACAGGTTGGGTTACAAAAGGCAACCAGTAGCCAAGTAAAGAATATTCATGCTACACCTAAAGTCTGAGAAGTATTTTCTGGGCAGAAGTTTCTGGTTCATAAAGCAAAAGATGAAGTGGTAAGTCTCCTAGACCTTGCCTTATTAAAATGATGGCCCACCACTGAAGTGAAACGAGCACTCTACTAAATACTCTGGGCCTAAATCAGGCAATGATGCAAAAGGCAAGGTAAATTAGATAACTACATATTAACTTAAACTCTTTTCTGCCTACTTACCTTCTCTCTACACATATATTTAGCACTGCTGTAGCTTACAGGTTGAGAAACCAGAAGTATGGTGACAATGTCTCAACAATAATGACTCTTATCAATAAGATCAGATTGGTTGGACTTGATCTTAAAGGTCTTTTCCCACCTTTATGACTCTATGAATACATTTGTCCCATGAATAATGACTCTATGAATATTGAAAACTGGATTTTCAGCTGAGCATTTTGGGGGAAAGGGTGACATTACCCATGGAAAATTTTAACTTACACCAACAAAAAAAAGTTTTCTGTGGGCAATTTTGATGGGCAGACAGTAAACATAAGGAGTCAATATTAAAAATTAGGGCCTCTTGCATATATGCTACAAGTAAAAACATGTAAGCTATAGCAGTGCAGATTCTTTGTAGCCAAAGGTAAATATGGGAAAAGGGAAACAAAACTTTTTTAAAATGGGTAAAAGACCAACTTGCTTCACATGCCTGCCCTGGAACAACAAACAGGCTATATTCACCACAATATCACTGCTTTCGTTCATCCAGACAAGGGTTAAGTTCGTGCAAACAGATGTAGGATACTCTATGCCAGAGCAAGGGAATGCATCTTACACAACTTGATGTACTACTTCCAAATGTGACCCTATTTGAAAGGCAGCTTATCTTACACCACAGATTAACACATCTCATCAGATATGCGCCCAACTGGTTTGGTGCCTCATATTTTGGCACTTTACCTGATCTGATTAAGTCATTTGCTAGCACACTGGCATGCTGCGAAACTCCTTCAAGAGTTAGACTTCCAGTAAAAAATTAACACTGGCACTTATATACATAAGTATATCTGAGAATCAACATAAGTTCTTTTGTAGCAACTGTGTTAGAGTACAAGCTAAACAAACATCTAATAATGAAGAACCAAGCCCATTAATTTATCCTCATTTCCTGCTCTCCCACTGCTTGCCAAGATACTGTTGTTGCCTTTAGTGTACTTCGTATTGCAAATTATTTGCCAAAATATTTCCACGGATACTTCCAGATTTACAAATTGGTGGTCAGACTTTTTCCCTTCCCCTCTCTCCCCTTTCCAAAAGTGATACTTGAATTTTGTACGTTTGCTTTGACTGCAGAAAGACAGTGCATCACGTAACACATTGCTGTGCCTCGACTGGAGAAGGCTAATTTCAAAAAGGAAGCTGCACACACAAAATATCACAGCTGCAAATATAAAAAGAAAGGAGAGGGTGGAGAAGAAAGCAAAGCATCTACTGCTGACTTAAAAATTCTTATTACCGCAAACATTCTTGCTGGTAAACTCATTTCCGAGAATATTTATGCAAACAAAAGGAGTTCTAGTGCAACCAGAGCAAGTGTAATTTAACATCTGAATTAATGTTTATCATGCTTCAACTTTTCAGTATTCCCTCACTTCTACTCAGATGTGAAATTCTGCTAGTGTGTAAATACTAATGTGTTTCAGCAGCTTCCAAATAATTCAAACTCTTTCATGTGCTGGTGGTTTCCACATGGGTAAAACAGTGCCTCCAAACTGGGGGAAACTGGGAAAAAGGTAAGACAGCCCTTTGGGAATAGGCACTCTCTTTAAAATCTACCCCAGGTTGTTGATTACCTTCTGATTTCAACCAAAATACTTCCCTGGACCACTGCCATTCCCAGGAGCAGTGAGGAGCCCAGGATGAGCTGTCACACAACGGCTATCTTCAACAGAAATGGGAGTGAACCACAGATATGAAAAAAAACCAGATGCTGTAACTACACCACACTTCTAAATGTGAGAAGAGACTAAGTAAATAACCTGTTTTCCCTTGTCTAAAGCACCCTATATTTTTTCCTTTCTGTTCTAAACCCAAAGGTTTGTAGCACAGCTCAGCGCTGACAACTTAAATCATCTACAAGACAGCCTGAGATCTCAGTGCATGAGATGTGCACTTTCCAAGAAATCATGAAACTGGAGCGACAGCAGCATTGCCAAGGGTATCCCCCAAAAAAACAATAGGCAAATTTCCCTCATGCTAGAAAATAGACCAATGCTTGGAGGCTGGACAGCAGGTCAATGCCACAGATTTGAGGAATATTAAAGAAATTGCTGAAGATTTTGACAGTCACTGTCCCCTATCAAAATCTGTGAGGTCTGAAGGGTTAAGAAGTTAATTTAAACCTAGTTACCGAAATCCTGTTTGTACTTCTTTTCTGGAGCTCTCAACTCAATAGACAGAGCCTCAGAATAATTACCTTCTCCCATTATAACATTTCCCATTTTCTACAATTGGAGATGACTCTCACAGCACCTCCACCAGCAGAAGGGAGCAGAGGACCCTGCTTGTGGTTACTTGCACCAACCTGTGTTGGATGCTTTTGCTGGATGCTCTGACAAGTCTTCCCACCGCCAGGAGCAGGAAGAGCCCTGGCTCCCACCTTCCCAGTCAAGGGGATGGCGGTGCACGAGTGACCCAAGGCAAGCTAAAAAGCCTGGCTTTTCCCAGGAATTTGGGACAGCTGGCACTAAGAAGTCTTGCAGATGTGGAAGAAAGCTTTTTACAGCCTTGCCCACAATAAAATCAAGTGAAAGAGGAGACTTGCGTATTTGGGATAAAGCGGGGGGACACCCCCCGCCCGTTCTGAGTCCAATACATGGAAATATGATCCCTCTTACGCAGATGAGCTCCAGGAGCCCTTTGGCATTTTGCAGAGCAAGTATCAGTTGGTGCATGATGAAAACTCATTGTAATTTGCACTTTTTGGTGGGGGGGGAGAGGCAAGGGGAGTTATTTTGTTTTATGCCTCCAAACCTCTCAAGAGGAGGACAAAAAAACCTGGTTTTAGCCAATTATTTTCCTCTTTTTATGTTTTCAGCACCCTAGTTTTGTACACACCTACCCTTTCACTATACTCCTTTTCGAAACCAGACAAGTGTCCCGCATGGGAGTAGGGGCAGGGAGCCAAATTAACCCCATGTTCCTCCCAAGGCAAAATCTCACAACCATGGAGGGATGAGAAAAGACATGAGATCCACTTGTTTTAACTTTAAAAAGTTGCTAGCCAGTAAAATATTCATACATAAAGAAAAGCTATAGAATTAAGAGGTATAATATAATTTTCTTATCACAATAACATCCTTGATGGGGATGGGGACTATTTTTCTCAGTTAAATTAGGATATAAAGTATCTCCTTCAAATATTTCCTTCCAAAAAAAACTTATACAAATAACAGTTTCACTAAATAGTTGAATATGGCTTATTTTCTTGTTTATTAGCATGGTATCAAGCAACAAATAAAGGTTAAAAATCCAGTTACATAATAGAAAAAAATCCTTTCACTTTAAAGTCAACATTTTTCAGCCACGTCTTTTAGTTTCTGCTCAGTGTCCCATTTCAGTGAGATTTAACCTCTTAAGGAAATTGTTTTAAAAGCAGTTAAAAATAATGATTAAATTATGGGATTTACATGAAAGAAATCCTCGGCCCATTCATTTTTTTTTTAAATCATGGCAATTTGTTTTTTAAAAGGTGTTTGAAGTCCTTGAATCTACCTCCTGGCACCATTAAAAAAGAGTAGTTTATAATCCCCTAATGTGCTTAAATAAAGCCTTCAATAGTTTAAATTGTTATTAAACATCTTTTGGGATTATAATTTTATGGCTTTTTTTGCCTGATTAGATGATGAACGTGAAGATCATCAAATACTCATCATATAACAAACCAATTACATCGTATAATCCCCAAAATGAGGTTTGAATACCAACATTTTAAATTAAGCTGGATTTAAAGTATGCAGAGAATTGACAATGAGAAAAAAAAAAAACAAACTTGAAACAACACCCCCCAAACTCCCTTCTTCTAGTTTTGAACAAAAAGGAATTTATACCAATTCCAAATACCAATTTATACCAAAAAACTGGGACAAAAGCATACAATGGGTTGAAGCAGAAACTAATTCTGTTGCCACAATTAAATTTATATATTTAATTGTAAGCAAGATTATTTTTTTCTTCCCCTTCCCTCTCTCCAAGGTTCTCCCTTATTTCACAATTCTTGCTGAGGGTGAGGGTCTCCTCACATTACAGTGAGGAGATCTGCTTGAAAAATGGGGGGGAAGAAATGATCCCTGAATATTAAATGATCCAAGAAATAATTTTTAAAAATTGTTTAAAAAGTCTAAAAGGCCCACGAAACATTGTTGGGTTGCAACACACCCCAAAATTATCTTTACAGTGACTTTCTGAAGGACAGAGACAGCACAGAACTGGTTTGCCCCAGTCCCTCCTCCAGCCCCTGCCATGGTATTTGATGTTCATCTGAAGCCACTTCACAAGCCTCTCCTCAATTCTGACTCCCCGTTAACAGTTCAGGGATGTCCTCACCTCTTCAAATTATTAGAAGTTTTTTCTTCTTCTTTTTTTTTTTTTTCCTTTAATCCACATAGTAACCAGGCTGCCATCTCAAATTTATAGCAAAATCCTAAAAATAGATTTCATAAACCTCCAAATTTACCAGCTCTTGTCATAATCTACCAGCAAATATTTCAACAAGCTCCACAACAACATTTTGCCCATCTAAGAGCCAACCTGAGCAGCTCTTCCAACCCACACGCTTAATCAAAATTAAGTCAGAATAGCAAACAGTTAAAAAAAAAAAAAAACAAACCTGCGCAGTCCTAAGTGTGAGTCTGCTCAGCACTTTTGCAATTGTTTTAGCTGATTGTTTTTGTTGTTGTTGTTCCAAGAGGAAAAAAAAAAATAAAAAAGGCAATTTGGATGAAGTTATTCCCTATATTGCTTCAGAGCATACTGCCTGCATCTGCAGAGGACAGCGCTTGCCTACCCTTTGGGCATATGTCAGCTTAGTTCTGCACATCAGTCAAAATATTTGGGGGGGCTGGAGCCTGACACTGAGTGGGAACTACTGCCCAAACATTTCAACATCCGGAGAGAAAAAAAAAAAAGGATTTCCTCCCAAGTGAGAAACAAGAACTAGGGGACAAACCTTCGGAAATGAAGTCAGTACACAGAGGAAGACTTAATGCTCTTGGAGATGGAATAACTGCATAGAAGGAACTAAACCAACCTTTTGAAAGATTACATTCGTCCAACATTTATTTTAAGTCTTTCCAACCAGTAATCATTAGTATGACAGACACAGTAATTACTGTCTATTTTGTTTAATTCCATGCTG
Source organism: Manacus candei (assembly GCF_025592945.1). Lineage (NCBI taxonomy): Eukaryota > Metazoa > Chordata > Aves > Passeriformes > Pipridae > Manacus > Manacus candei. The sequence goes on from NW_026138065.1 coordinate 31,442,903, forward strand.
CTGATGTGCACTAATATTACAATTGCGAGGGGAAAAAACCAAAAAATTTGCTCCTGAAAAGGAGGGCTCCCAACTAACACCCCAATTAGGAAGCACCAGTGGTCAGGGGGATGCTGGATTTTGCACTTAACTGCTGCTCATTTCTTCCCTGCCATTTTTCAGGTGGCAAAGTGAAGGCAGGTAAAGCACAGGGGCCTGCCCTGACATATCCCCTGCCTGAATAGAACCACCTCCCTGTCTCTCCTCACCTCCCACTTTAGAGAGGACCTTGTGTTCACCCTACGAAAGACCAAATCCACCGATAAACAAATAGATGGATGGATAAATAAATAAATAAATGGTGTGGGATCTCTAGTTTCCTTGGAATGATCTCCCTCCTGCAGCAAGGAAACCAGCTGGGGATACCACCATACCACCGTGCAGGGTTTTAAGAGCAGACATGAAAGCCGAATGCCCTTATAAATGTCTCTCCCCCCCGCTACTCCTCAGCTTTGACTGGAGCCAGTATTTGGGCCTGGGGTTTTCCTGGTTTTTTTTGCAGAGAGGACAGCACCCCAAGCAGCCTGTAAACACTCTGCATTGCTCTAGCACTAGAAAGAGCCTACAGTGTTCTCCAGAAGTGTTTTAATTTGAGGAAACTGGCCAAGATCCCGCCTAGAGTCTGTCTCAAGGCCCTACCTGAAGAAGACTGGACTGGATAAACCAGTTCTGTTTTACTGAATTGATCAGAGAACTCTGGATCTACCATGCTGCCAGGAGAGGAGAAAGTTGCCCTGCAATAAAAACCACCTGCTTCACCTGGCTGGTGTGGATCTGCACAGGGAATGGTGGATTTTTAAAGCAAGCTTTAGCTCAGTGCTGCAAGGTAGAAAATGCAGCAGCTTCACTGCATAGGTTCTAGGGGGAATGGTTCTTCCTGTATTTGTGTCTTCCAGAAGAGATCATCTTACAAATGTTCAGACATCTCCCAGGAGCTGCAAGGAGCCCTTCACCAAGTTCTACAGGCACTCTCCTCTTCTGCACACTATTACCTCACAGGAGAAGAATGAAAAGGCACTGGAACCCTACAACTAACCCAGATGAAACAGTGAGGGGGTCCTGAGGCTGTGCATGAAACTAGCTGCAGGGTCAGGTCAAGCCCATGTAGTTAAATGCTCAACACAGGGTGGTTCCTGCCACAAGGGCTTTTTGGAGACACCCTGTAGCCTTCTGCCTTCCCAGGAATGGGCTTGGAAGAGGGTAGCTGGTCCAGGCTAAGAGCATGATGAAGACTGCTCGAGCAGTTTACCAGGATAGACCCTCACATTCCTGTGCTTGGGTCTGGGTGATGTTTTATTTACCAGCACAAACACAGCAACAGGACACTCTCAGGAAAAATATTTATGCTACTTAATTTGCAATTCCTCACTGGAAACTGCAGGGACTGACATGCAGCTCAGCATTTCCTGGTGTGCCTTGTCCCAGCTGCAGAGTTTCCAGGGCATCTCCTCAATCCAAAACCTAAACCAGCTGTGCCAGGCTGGTTGTTGCTGGCACAGCATCCCTGGACTGTTCAGAGGTGGATGTCCTTTACCTCACATCTACCTGCAGAGAGAAGCCAGGCATCAGCTCACCTTGGGTGAGGACCTCAAAATGGGGAGCTGCCAACACATAAAGGGACCTCAGCCTTTGGAAGTGATGGCACTGAACGCACCACGCAGGGATAAGGAGCAGGCAAAGCTGGGGTACGACGGACATGGAGTCTGCCAGGGAGAGAGATTAACTTGGAGATATCCGAGGCCCCCTCTGGCCTCAGAGGAGTAATGCTCCAACATGAGGGTTCATTCATAGCAACCCAGGACCGCACGGGACAGGATTCCCTGCCTGATCCCCGTGCTGACAAGAGTCATGGCAGGTGTCTGGTTTCTTGGCTCAGCTGGGGACGGAGGGGTGATGTGCATGAGAGCTTCCTCCACTTTACAGCTATACTCTTGGCAGAGCTCCCACCAGGGCTGGGCAAGCTGGCCAGCTTCTAGTTTCATCCCGACCCTAACTACAGGCAGAGGGGAGGAGAGTCAACCACTGGAATTAGAGGGAAGAGCCATTCTTCACTACTACCAGCAGACCCTCAGTACCTCTCTCCTGACCCTTATCCTCCTGGCATAGAAAGGCTGAGATAGAAAACCTGAGGCTGAAAGCTCATATCCCCACAGTGGATAAAAGCATAGTGACAGATCACAATTTGATGAAAAAGGAGAATGGCATTAGAAACACTTTTCTAAATGCTAACATTAGAAGGTGTGGTACACAATATAAAGCTTTGAAAGCAGCTCCAGCATCCAGCTTAACCCCACACACCTGTCCAGAGCTTTGATTTCAAATCCCAGGAATAAAAAAAACAAAAACATACAGTAGCTGTGGTAACAGAAATAGCTGCGCATCCCCCCACCACTTTCTAACATTAAATACGGGGGTAACTTACACTCTGGGAATGAGAATGTCTCAAAGAAAAAAATTACACTTTGCTATTAAACCAGATACATTCAGACCTTTCATCATGAAGCTTCTGATGATCTCTGACAAACATCTGAATATGGTCTTTGTTTGCTTTTGGCTTTGTTTTTTTTAATCTCCCCAATTGTTTTCCGCAGCTCTCCGGAGCACAGAACCAGGGGCCGAATGCTGCTCTGTGCTCCAGAGCAGCGATTCCCACATTAGCTGAGCGGAGCTGCAAAGCAGGACAGGTCTGCGGGGTTGTATTCATAGAAGCTTTAAGCAGAAATCACATTTCGCAGTGACGTCCCGTTAACAACTGCGTCTCAAACAAACAAACAAAAAATATCTAAAAACAGCACGCGCACACACACACACAAAACCCCAAACCATCAAAACATACACTCTGTGCTCTTCCCCTGGCATCTAGCAAATGAGGCAACAACAGCTCTGCCCGGAACAGTTCCTCAGCTGCCTGTCAGCAACATCATACGTATTTTTTGCTTTCTATGACTACTACAACTATGACATTATCCATGTTTTATTTTGCATATGTGATCTAGAGTTCACTTACTGTTAGATGCTGGAACAGCCATGCCCTCATGATATTTGTGGCTACTTTGGGAAAGATGCCACGCTTTTTATGTCGCTTTTTGTCCTTATCTGGATCATCATCATCACCTGTGCTGGGGGAAGCTACACTGTTGTCCAAGCCGTCACCTGTAAATATAGTGAATCAAATTTTGACTTATGCTACCTTTATATACTTCAGCCGAAGCCTGGCTTTGGGTATAAACTGCATGAATATTTAAATGAGGTATAAATTCTTTAACACCGTAATTCACCAGGGGTTGAGGGGATGGGGGAGGGAGGGAGAGACATGGGGAAAGGGAGGGTCTCAGAACTGTGTCGGCCCCATTCTGGTTTATCCTGAAGGACAGCGTGGCCATTTTTGCCATGGTAACCCAAAACAAAAAGTGCTTAAAAATTGTAAAAAACTTGCAAGTATCCAGCTTGCAAAGGTGGAAACGGTGGGTTTTCTTCACACTAGGTCACTTCCCAAAGATTCATCCCAATCAGCTACTTTGGCCGAGCTGACAATCAGGAAAGTGGTGTTCCGGGATGGGGATCATGACATGTGTGAAGTCGGGTGCCTGGTCCCGCTCTGGGATGTGAGAAGCAGGGTGAATGCAGCTCTCTTACTGCATCACAGTCTCTCCACAAATTTGGAAATAACCAGATGACTGGGGCATCACTTATACTAAGTCTTTTACAGATATCTGACGTCCCCTGACTCTTTGATGGGAGGTGGGCAGCTAACTGGCCTCCCCTCTTCCCAGCCCCAGCCAAAAGAAACTCATAAGCAAGCACCAATTTGACATACACCATTAGGAATTAACACCCTGCTTTGTTCCAGCGTGCCATATCCGTAATAGGTGTCTGCTCCTGTTAAACAATAACTGATCCAGAATGAATTTCCTTAATGCAGAGAAGGTCACAGACAGTTCTCAACACATTACCAACATGTCTAGGGGAGGATGTCACTGCATAGCAGCCACCTTGGGTCTGGGCTGATGGGTTAGTGACCAAAGGAAAACAAAAGTTGCAGTGCCTGGCCAGTTTGCACGCAATTTTTGTTTCAAACCCTGGACACAGCTCATAAACAAGCCCACAGAGCAAGTAAGTCTTTGCATTCACTGCATGTGGACTGAACGGTGTATCCTGGCTTCCAAGGACACTGTATTTGTAGCAACATGGAGTTGTGATGTTATTAGGTAAGTGTTTTTTACTTGGCAAGAATGATCAAGAAAGCCATCTGAATTGGGCTGAAAACAAACTATCTCCATTAGGGACAAAAATAAAATATGTTTTTAAAAAAAGGGATGCAGACTGTCAAAATTGTGATTTGTTAAACAGTTTTCAGCACCAAAAAAAAAAAGCTATTATTAGTTTTATATTTTTAGCATGTTACTGACCGTGGCAAATTTATAATTGTCCTTATGACTTGGCCCGTGTCTTTAATGAAATGGTAACCTTGGTTAGTTACAGAAACAAACAAAATTTTTATGAAGAAATTAGATAGCCGACAAATTCTTTGAAAGCCCAGTATGTAAAAAAGGGCTTTTATACAGAGAAGCAATTCACCATATAAAATAATAATTCATAAAAGAAACATGAGCAAAGGAAACAACTCAACAGCATTTAAAATTCCATGGGCTAATCCACTTTCTGTCTGCGAGAGGCAAACAAGGAAAAGAAAAGTATTACGCATTCATTGATTAAAAATGAAAAGCTTCTAACCTAATGACACTGCCTTTCACCACCTCCCTGCCATCGTCCACCCACCCTCTCCCCCCACCCCATTTTTTTAAAAATACACTCATTTCAAACCCCCTTCAGATTAATTTAGCAGGCATTGCCTCATGCCTGACGGGAGGAGGACTCATTGATAATTTATGGAAATATCTACTATAATCCAAGGGAGATGACTTTTTTTCCAGCTTTGTGCATCAATAGATAATCAAGGCCTTCAAGCAGCCTTAGCTTCCCATTACCTCGGGCAAGAGAATTCCTGAAAGCATGCCTCCAGGGCACCTGAATTATATCCTCCATTAGGGGAGGAAAAGCTTTCTGCATTCCACCTATAACACTCCCCAGAACCTTTCCTGTTTATTTCTGCTGTATGAAAGCAGAAGCATTAGGAACAGGATTTTTTAAGTGAAGACTTATGTAGATACAATGGAGAAACCTTTCAAGCGCGAGCCAGATCACCTCCTTCAATCCCGGGCAGTGACCTATCCCAAATAAAAGGTTTCTGTTACATCATTAGCTCAAGCCAAAAACAGCCTTGGCTTAATGCACAGTTTGTTCTTCCTACTGTTTTTAGGCAAATACTGCTACTTTACTCCCATCTGGGAGGGAAATTACACTGCTGGGCTGTAATCTAAGACAAGATTTTCATTGGAAGCAAATGCTTTCAATCCAGTGTAAATACTGGTGTATGTTCAGAAAAGCCTAAAACAATAAACCCTGGCCTCGACCGACACAAGTTAGAGAAAGTGAAAAGCAGGGAGAGAATAAGAAAGCGCCCAGCTATCCTTGGAGCAAATGCTTCGGTAGACTTCTGTAAATTGTTTAACCTCTTCCACTTTTTTTAAATGGAAAATTGATCCCGTAAAGACTGAAACCACAGAGAGAACTCTAAATGGTCAATTGTGGATTTTAGTATTTCCATCTACTTTGCAACTCGATACACTCACCTCTGTGAGGTCTCCAGAGATTCCCCCCGCCCTTTCTTTTTTTTTTTCCCCCCCCTCTTTTCCTCCTTTTAAAGATTACTAAACAAACTTGAAGCACCACTGACCAGCCACACGGTAGCAGCTACGAACTGCATTTGTAAAATGTCGGTGGCGACTCTGTTCCTGAAGTTGACTTCTCCTGCTGCCAAATGAAGGCGAACTGAAAAGGTGGAAATAATCATAGAAATGATGCTAGTCCATAAACAAGCTTACAGCCTCATTAGTATAGCGGGAGGCTCCGCTGGGTGATTTATGCTTGTTTTGCTGATGCCATGAGGAAATGCCATAGGGCAACTTTAGCCAGCTGCTAATGGTTTCTGACAGCTTCTTAGCAACTAGTGCAAGCAACGCCATGGCGTTTGCTAGTGACAGAAACTGAAAATGTCATATTATCTGCCCATGTGTCACGAAGTCCGTGTGGCAATTAACTAGTAGGCCAGTGACTGAGGGGCCACAGGCTCTTCAGAATGGCCCATGGCTATCTGGGGTCAAAGCGGGCGCACTGCTCGCCTTTACGCTGCACATATGCATGTGTGTATGCGCCGACCCCACCGCGCTCCCTCCGCCCCGCTCGCCGAGGAGTTTGGTCCATGCGGATCCTTTGTCCATGGAGAAACTCCATCCCGCTTTCTCTTTAGGCGTGGAGTGACATTATCAGAGGAATTGCAAGTAATCTGTCTTGATATGATGGTTGGAAATGGCACTTTAATTGGCAATACCTGATTCCCTGGTTTTGAGTGCTGGATCCGAAGGTGCTAGCTGTTTTTCTGCTCGCTCGCAAATTAGTCTAAAAGGATTTAAGATCACTGAAGCAGACTCGTTGCCTGTCAAATTGCTGGGAGCGCAGCAACTCTGCACAGCAACTAGACGCTGCTTAAAAAAAAAAAGAAACAACAGAAAACCCGGAGCCTGTAAGGAGCAGGAGGAGAGCCCGGGCTCCGCACGCCCGCTCCCTGGCGAGCAAGACCAGGCGCTATATGTCAAACTGTCAAACCTTTCAGCGTGGCCGTTTGCCCTTTCAAATAATATTTAAGAATTGTTTTTACACAATTTTTTATAGGCCATGGTCTAGTGAAAGAGGCCAACCAACAAAGAAAGGAATTTGTACTACAATTCGTCCGTGCACGATTCCTTGCCAGACCTGGGCCAGTCCCCATGGAGCGAGGCAGGTGACCTGTGGCAGCTCCCTGGCTGTTGGGGAGCTCCGATTTCAAACGCCCTCGACTCCGGCGTCCCAGAGTTGCCTATTTAAGCACACCCAGGCATTTAGGCCTTGCTATCTTGTTCCTTTCAAGAAAGGATAAAGCAGCATTTATCGTATTCAGCCCTGCTGAATGGGTCAGGCTGGCCGTGCCAGCAGGGGCTCTTCTCACTGCGTCCCCCTCTCCGCTGTCATTGCCTCTTACGACTTCCCTTCCCCTCCCACTCCCCCAAAAATCAGAGGCAGAAGCAGCAAAGGGCAACCAAGTTTACAGCAGCCCCTCGAGTGGGTAATACTCTCTTTGTCCTGGGTGATGTGTTATGAACCTTTGTTGGCAAAATAGGTGCTTCTGGAGAGCAACTTGGCACAGGCACTCGCCTTCGGCAGCCATGGCTGTGGAAGGAGTTTGCTGGTGATTCAAAGCCTCCTCCCTCGCTCTCACACCAAACCCAAATTAAATGTCATCCCCCTGCGACACTGGAAAGACACACAGTGTGACACAGATGGGCAACTTTCAGCCACTCCAGCTCCAAAATACGCCTCAGACCTCAACCATAGGAAATGCCCAGATATGACATAAATATTCCCAATCCCAAATCATGGAGGTTTCAAAAAGGCTGAAAATTCAGACATCCTAAAAATCCCAACCCTTTGCTCGACTACAAAATCCATGCCTTTGCATGTAACTCTTTTAACTAAGGTCCTTATATAATTTTAAGTGACCAGAAATCTCAGTAGCAAAGTGCCAAATACAGCTTTACTACAAGTACCTTCACCAGACTCAACAGGTTATTTCTCCCTGGACGCAGCCCTGTCCCGGTATCAAATCTGCATTTGGAGGAAAAGTATTTTTTATATCAAAGAAAACCAGATTATTCTAAAAAGTCTGCTTCCCACACCTCTGCCAAGAGATGTGAGAGAGGTTTTTGGAGTCCACTGCTCAATTTGCTGAGAGGGGGTAAGAGGAGGGCACTAGACCTTTGCTTAGGTCTACCAAACAATAAGATGAACAACACCTTCCAGCTTTTGCAGTCCAGCTCTAGATAGGCATCTAAATCCACTGCTTTAAGGAGTTCACTGAAGGGAAAGATGTGCACTCAAAGCCCTAGGAAAGGCCTGGAGCAACTTTTAAGTGGACTGACTAAATCAGAGTCCTCTAGAAGCTCCCTATGTTGAACTTATTTGTATGCATTCAAATCTCTCCTGTTAAAAGCAGCTTCTGCATCCTAGAAATACTTCACAGTTTGCATTTACTTTTGCATTTCATGAGCTAATATAAATTAAATATGCACCTTGTTTGGACAAAAACTATTGACTTCTGCCACAACTAGACTTGCAATGCATTTGATGTTAGGAACTGAAACACTAAACATGTATGATTTCTTTTTAATTCTACCATAAATTTTTTTACAAGCATTTAGATACAAATTCCTCAAATTCCTGCTTCTGCTAGTATGAGAAATTCTAAATTATCTAAGCCAAATATTTAACTGTTCACTCTCCAGCCACAGGTCTGTTGTTTCCTTTCTCTTTTAACTACTCCCAGAACCAAAGTCTCTTTAGTAACCTTTCCAGGTAGCTGGAAAGGAAGATTATTAGTAACTTTAAGCAGCATAATGTATTAGAGAAATTTTAAGTGGTAAAATAACGTTCCTTAACCTTTCTTCAGTGTAGTATACCAATTTAGAGTAATGACTATAATTTCCACAGATTTACCTATGTTATCTTTTACAGAAACAAAACTCCAGTTTGCTGGATACCCACACAATCCACCATGACGACTTTTTGCAAAGCAAAGCCAGGCTTACATGTGAAATTTTCCTATAAGGTACAAAATTATGAATTCTCAAAAAGCAGGTCTAGGGATACAATAAGCTTTTCTGTAAAGCAATTGAGAGGGAATCTGCTACAAACCACAGTTCACAGGAAATAGAACAAGGATCGTCACTTCAGACCACCAGCACTGAATGGACTTGGGCAATCAAAGAAGAATGTGGAAAATTTTTTTATATGTATATTTTTTTTAAAATTTGTTTCTGACACAACCATCTCCAGCTTGGCACAGGAATGTGGTGAGCCGAAGTCACACCCAAATGACTCTGACGTGAGTCAGGGCAGCTACTATTCATGTCCACAAGTACAGAAGGACGAGTTCACTACTCAGAAATGATCATTCCTGCTCAGAGCAAGGTGGGGAAGGAGGCAAGCTGAGCAGCACAAGGGCTGAGTGCTCAGGTATGCCATGAGAGAACTGGAAGGCACCAGCACAGTCTGGGGTGCATGCCCAGCTGCTAAACCAAGCTGCACCTATTCAGTCAGGAGAAACAGAAGTCTAGACATTAAAAGGCTCTTAAGTTTAGAAGATTTCCCCAAACCACATTATTTTAAAATTCAAACATGCATGCATGTATATATTGCATATGTAACATTAACCCACTGACTGCTCTCAACCTGCCAGTGCCCAAGCAAGGTACACAAGTTGAGAATGGGACTCCCACCAGGAAGGTACTTCAGAAAGCATAAAGTAACTGTGTAATTTCCTTATCAGTAAAAAACATTTTCTGTTGTTTTGGATCCATGGTTAGTCAGACGTGATAGAAGCACCCACTCCTGGAGTCCCTGAGGTCAATGGCAATCACCTCAGCACACTGAATGGCCTACAGAACAGCCCCAAAAATGACTTACAACTATGCTGTAAGTCTGCTTGTGAATTTGAAATGTGGTGTTGATGAGGGATCATTTTTTTTTCATATTCCTTAAGGAGAAGGCCTTCTCAAATATACTTAATAAAAAGTTAATGAGGAACAACAAGGATGAAAATGAGCATTAGCAAGGAACAAATACCATGTGTCTGGGTTTGCACACATCTCCTAAGGAGATGCAGTACATGTTTCATGTAAGGATTCAGACCATGACATAAACTGTAGGAGGTTGTCAGTCACAGATAGTATCCATATTTACAAGATACTAAAGGACACAGTTGCAAAAATGTCCTACAAAAATATTCACAGATAGAGTAACATGGACAAGCATAAATTACACTCTGGCATTTGACAAACTTTCAAAGTTTTTTCTTGAATCATTGTACTTTGTTCCTCAGAGACAGGAGCACCTTTCTCTAGTAACTTGACCCTCCTTTTTGACTTGAATTCCCTTCAGGCAAGCAAAGAACAAATTAGCTGTCTATGCACAGAGTAAAAACAGCATTGAAAAATAGTGGGGAGAAAACCCACAAATTTTAGTCATTTTCATTTCTTTGGCAGCTTTTTACAGCTGAAGTGAAGGAAACCTCTTCCCCTGCACAAAGTAGTACTTTTAATGGGTTCAGAAAACTCCGCTACTATGGGTCAGTTGTGAGGCATTTCTGGAGCTGTGCATCTACACACAGAATGAAACACGGAAAAGAAAGCAATTCATTGTATGGGAAGCAAACAACTTTCTGCTGCCAACATCAAAAGTTTACTTTGAGCAGTTGGAAGCAAATACCCTACAGAAAAGTATCTGGTTTAAACAGAAAAACATCCTGCTTTAACCAAGAAAGGTAAAAAGCTTAAACAGTTGAGTTTTTTTTTCCCTACCCTAAAAGCCACCATGACGAACCTACCACTTCTTGGGAAAAATTCTTTTTCAGTCATCCTCTCATTTTGTTCAAATACAGGTCTTTGTTATGAAACCTATTATCTTCAATCTCATCAGGAGTGCTGGACCTACCAGCTAAAGGTCTCACCAGTTGCATTCTCCATGAAAAGCCCATGGCATACGACTGAGACTTACTCCCTTGTAAAGCAGGAGCACTGGAAGCAGCAGGAGCACAGGACTGCTCTGCCATGGGGGAAACATGCCCAACTAATACCCCAAACGGCCACAAGGTCAACTTCTGTAAATCTCTATAGCTCCTTAACAACAGGCTCTATCTTTGTGTTTATCCAGCTTCTAAGACACTTGACTCTTGGACTGATCACAAGCAGCTATAAGAGGCTCAAAGCAAAGATCAGAGGCATATTACGTATAAACTAAGGGACGCATTATCTGTAGAAATAGTTTATTATGTGCAGCATTTAAGAAGGCTTCCTTCCCTAAACACAGCTAAATTGCCCTGGGCCCCACCTACACGCCTGCTCCAGAGGAGAAGATGACGCAGATTTCAAGTTTTACCACAGAAAACATGTGCCAGATCCTTGACACTGTCCAAACCATTCAAAATTAGGTTTCTTCTATTGAAAAAAGTTTTAAAAAAACATAATTGTTGGGCAAGACAAACCAAAATACTTGGGATTGTTGAACTTAACTAAAGCATTTTTTGGGGAGGGGGGCAATTCAAGAGCAGTCAGTGCTGGCCCAAGCTCCAGTGTGCACTGCAGGAATTATAGTTCAGACATTGCTTGCCCCAAATCCTCTTTTGCACAGCTGGATCCCCAGTGTCACAGGAGTCATATAACCATAATGAATGGGAGAGACTTAGTCTAGCTGCAGCTCAAGCAAGTCAGGATTCATGACCTACCAAACCCACATGAGAGATTTCCAATTGGAACTAGCCATGTGGTTTGTGTCAAGTGGAAAAGTTCTTGTGGCTATGCAAACCCATTCACCCATTTTAAAGTAGCATCAAACCCAAGAAATTTTTATTTTCCCTGTCCCCAGTCTATCAGTTACATCTGACAATAAAAACCAAGACAGAATTGAAAGAAAACTAACATTGAACTTCACTACGGCTGCATCACATATTCTATTTCCCCACATACACCTGTCACTTTGCAACTGCAAAAGGCAGAACTAAAAGGGATAAGAATAAAATGCCCCCATCTCATCTACCTTTCCCCTTTTGACAGTAACAACATCTCCACCGCCATTGCTGAACACCACCCATCATCACATATGAACACAGCAAGAGTTGGACCCAAAACACTTATGCTTCTCTTTACTAAGCAAATATGAGAAACATTTGCAGTCACAAACTGAATGGATGGCATTTGGACTGCCCCATGAATTTCTGCCCCTCATCCTGCCCTGGTGCTGTCTGGGTTGCTCAGAAGCAGCCTGCTTCCCCCCATCCAAAGACAAACCCTTATGTTACCATGCATGTAATCAACTCAGGAAAAAACCCCTGAATTACAACATATGCATCCCCCTGTCAGACCTTTCAAGGGAAGGGCATAGAAAAAAATTAATGTTTTTCTTGTGCTCTCCCCACAGTTCCTTCCTGCCCAGCACCCTAAATCCACTGCTCTTGTTCCTCCAGCAAAAGCTAGTCACTCTGGACTGTTTGTAACAGCAGTGGGAGGTTTCTCCTTAGGAAGGAGGACCAGAAGCCAAAAGGAGTAAATTTGACAGAGCCAAGCTCACACAAAATTTTCTTCCACTTGACTGTCCCTCTCCCAACACAAAAGGCAAATCTGGTCTGATGAGGCGGCACTTAAGAAAGACCACAATAGGAAAAAACAAGCAGGCACGCTGCTGCCACTCACACAGCTCCTCCTTCCGCCCACACAGCTCCTGCTGCCCTCTGCTCTGCCCAGATTCCCTGGCTTTACAGGCTGAGTGGGATCAGGCCATGACCACTGTGGTGGTGACAAGGCCACTAACTCTTCTTCTGCTACAAATACTCTCCCTCCAAAAGAGGAACCAGCTTTCTCACTTCTGCTGATATCCTTTGGGTATGGGGAGGTGGGGTGGCACTGAGGGGCAGGTTGGGGTACAATCCCTGCACACCTGGTGGGAACCCAGTGCCTACAGCAGAGCCTGAAAACTCTAACAGAGATTGAAGAGCCCTTTGGAGAAATAACAGCAACGGGGAGGGGGCCTTGACCCTCCTCCTTGTGGTCCAGCACTGGCCACCAGGCTCAGCACCAAAGATGAGATCCCTGACTAAGGGCACGCAGGCAGTGACAGTCCTTCCAGACACTTCAGTCCTACTCAGTTAGCACATCCCCTTCAGCTCCAGCTTAATGTATTCATGCCACTGCTATGTTTTGGTTTCCTACAACTTTCTATCACAGCTTCTGGTGTTTTGATGTTTGATTAACAGTGCAGTTACAGTTTAGGGTGTGGGGTTTTTTCCAAATTAAAACAAACAAATCGAAATGCAAATCATCCAGGAACAAACAGATGTCAGAATCCAAAACAGGCAATGGAGGTGAAAGAAAAGTCAGATCAATGCTGGACACTTAAAACTTCCCCTGAATATCACCCACAGGTGCATGTGTGCCTTATTTTTACCTCTTTAATCTTCCATCGCTACATATTCCTAGATATCGCCTACCTAGAATTACTTCAAATAGGCAAAATGATGGGAGGAAAGGGACAAACTTCAAAATTTGATTATTATTTATCTCACTTCATCTAGTGGCACCAAAGTTCCAACTGCAAGAGGGATGAAGGATTGGAAGGAGTTAACTCAGCCATTTCCAGCTCATCTCTCTTTAACTCCATTCCTTCACAATATGAGTGTTTAACCAAAATCTCACAGAAACCTCAAAGCACAGTTGGGTCACAGCAAAAAGCCATCCAGTGTCTTAAGAAAAAAACAAAATGCATACATCCTTCAAAAATCAAGCCAAAATTATTTCTGTTGTTTCTTTTTCAATTCACAGCATTTGCCATTATCTCTAAGAGCAACAGCAGTAGAAATGTGTAGAAAGCAAAAACTGACTGCTTTCAGTAATTTGATGTTCTTTAAATGACATGAATGAGTAACCAAGGAAGCTAAAGAAAACCTCAGGTTCTGGCAGACTGAAACCACAGACATCAGCTTCCCCGTGGCAGGTATAGACTACGTGGAAGAATAACCTTGCTTTTCTGACGAAACAACCTCATCCTTGTTGAATGGGCTGAGGACCTTGCCTCACCCTTTCCACTCACTGCTAATGGAAGAGGACTCTACCCTGGCCAGCTCACCACTCAGTGTCTCCTCCTGAGGCAGCCTCCAAGTGCCTACCAAATCACCAGCTTCACCTTCAAAACTGCCAAATATCCTGTTGTTCAGATGGCACCCTTTCATTTGAGGTTAACAAAGAATATATTTCTGCTGTGTACCCCATCTTTTTCACCTCAGCTTTCAAGATGTGCTTCTTAACTGATGTTCAAAGACACACCACACACACAGACAATGCTGCAGCAGGTCAAACACCAGCAATGTCCCCGTGCCCTTCCTGTGCCTGGAAATATCAGGGAAGGCTGTACAGGCATTGGTTGCCACATAAAGGAAAAGACAGACTTTTCTAAGCATCCTGTAAATGCCGGGGAAAGAGAAGAATGGAAGGGAAGTGAAAGAGCAACCTGGAAAGGAGAACGGAAAAGCAGGAGACCTTGGCTCAAAGGAGAGAGTTGACCACAGTCTTAGCCCTGCCTTCATCTATAGAAAATGTTTGCTCTTATTAATCTTGGAAAAAATGTGGTGCATGAGCTAAGTCAGCCCCTGGGCAGATTTAACTTGGGTGACCTGAACTTACTCTGCAGATCACCATAGGTCTCTCTGACCTTGGCAGTGACACAAGGATCATATTTTCTCATGGTTGAATTACTCTGGAATAATTCTGCCAATGTATTAGGCATAAATAGCCTTTTATTTCGGACTGGGCAATTACATTCTCTATTTCTGCCTCTCACCTTCCCAAACAAAATCTATTTATTGGGATAAGGAAAACCCCACCCTTCATTAAGGTCTGGGTACACATCTTGAAGGCCAGACAGAAGCTTGGCTGCTTCATGCTCATGGCAATGTGTTTTCAGACATTACCTTCAGCAAGATGCATTTTGGAGTTAATTGGTCATATTTGTTGTTTATGATTGAAGTGGTCAGCCTGCACATCTGCAGATGAATATGCAAATGCCTTCAGACACAAAGGAGGAGGTATATACAGGTCGACAGTGGGAATGTTCAGCTTCAATCACCAAAACAGAAACCACAATCCTCAATATATATCTACAAGCAAGTGAAGAGCAGCTCCACAAAAATCAGCCAAGTTGCACTGAGATAAGCAAAAAAAACCCCCCAAAATCCACATCTCGGCCTTGCGGAAATTTGACCAGTTTGGAAGGAACAGGTAAACAGTGTGTTCTTGGACAACAGTCAGCACAGTTTGGATGATGCAGACCTTTCCGTTCAAGAGTTGCTCTGGTTTTTGCATCTGGTCACTTGAGGTCACACCACAGAGCTCTGAGGCTCTGCAGAAGCTCTGCAGGCTTCCTCCCCATGACGGAGGTGGCTAAAGTGGCTCTTAAAATCAGTTGTTATTCTGATGCCACCTGAGTCTTAATTGCTGAAGAAATGGGGACTAAAACCACAGAAAGGGCTTTCTGGCACTGGCTAAGGAAGTATCAATTTTTGAGGTCACAAAAACATCCCTTAAAAATATGAATCAGAGCGGTTCTTTCATGCTGCAACTTGATAAAGTCAGGCAAAATGTTAGCAGACTATTTTGATGAAGGTCAGGACAGTTTTGTAATACATATATTAGAGACACGCTCAGATGTGCATAAAAAAAGAAAGAAAATACTTGCAAACCTGTACTCAAATTATCCTGAGACAATCAAATAAATCCTCGTAAATACTAGTTCCCGTTTCCACTCTGAATGAGTCTCTTCTAATAAACTCATTTCATGTTGAGCAAACACAATTTTCCAACTGTTTGTGAACTCCTTGCTTCCTCCATGCACAACTTTTGCTGTACAGTTGATCTCTTAGAACCTGCAGGCAAGCGTCTCCATGTTGAGGCAGAAAAGCAAGTCTCTAGTCACAGACCTGCACTCTTTCCCGTCACAATTCTGAAGCAACATTCATTGATGCCAAAAGAGGTGATTCTCTTGAGACTGGAAAAGGCTTTCACAAATACCTGTCAATTTTCTGAACAGTCACCAATGCCAGCCTCTGAACCATTGCTAATCGTGCTGCTGGTTTCTATGCAAAGCAACTCTGAGTTTTGTCATTTTAACTGCCCGACCAGCTGCACCTGCAATTTGTGGCTGAGGCAGATGAGAAGGGAAAGACAGAGGTTTTCATCTATAATCATGGGGTGAATCTCAAAGTTCAGTTAAAAAGCATTCTTATCTATACCTAACAGTTTTTATGGAAAAGACTTTGACATAAGCACCATATTTGCAATTAATATGATCTCAGCAGTGACCTGAACAAGGGAATATTGACTTGGAGAGGGCAACTGCCTGTAGGACCATGTGGAAGCTATCCCTCATGCTAACCCTTCACCAGCACAGAAGACTTCCTGCATATTTAAGGTTGCACATGAACCTCATGCAAGAGCATGGAAGAAGAGGCTGAAGACAGCAGGTGCTGTACACGTCCACTGAAAGATGACACGAGTTGTAAATAAGGAGGTTAAAGTCTCAAAGCACTCAACAAACATGCTGGAAAGCCCAACTTTCCAAGGCACTGAAGGGATCTGTGCTGGTTACGACTCCTGCAGGGCAAGCAGAACAGCTCACGAGAAAGCCTCCGCCGGAACATCCCTGGAAACACCTCACTCAGCTCCCTTCCCTGGGTTTACCCTGGAGAGCCATCCCTCAAGATCCTAGATAAGGCACCCTGACAAGGTGCTGAATGAAAGCCCACACTGCTGCTGCCAGTAACCCGCCCTCCCTCCGTGCCTGCAAACCTCCAGCACCATCCCTAGGCTTTGTACTCACAGCCTACCAAGGAAGCAAGCCCTGAATTTCAAGTTTCTGGGGCACAAGGGGGTCACAGCACACAATCCAGAGATACTTTTCAGGACAGCATCCAAAGTGGACTTCAAAATGGAAATAAGAGTTCAATATTCTGCATAAAAATTATTAACCAGTCACCCCTCTACCTCATCTGCTAGTGAGGATTCCTACAAATATAATGAAAAAAAATGAAGTGGACAAATGAACCTTTTTGAATGCGCATTAGTACACTTCAATGAGCCAATGCACATCTTGTTAGTTTGGAGTAGAAATAGGTTTAACTCTGGTTTTATACTTAGAAGAAGATAAGGACGGTGGGTGGAGAGAAGTCCCGAGTGCTGCAGTGCCAGCTGCCAAAAGACCTCATGCCCAAACAGTTCAACAAAACTAAGTATGGCCATTCCTACCACCTCAACTCAGCAACAGGTTTTGTTTCAAGGCTTCTCTCATGGAGCTTTTCATCTCATGGAAGACCTCAAAGCTGTTTAGTTGGAAGTTGAGCAAAGCAGTGCTACCAAGTTTCACAAGCTCCATCCATCAGATGTCATGTGAAAACCCTCGACCAAAACCTCGTAAGCACTACTGAAGCAAACAACATCCTGATGGTAGGGAACGCTGGAAACCTGGCTTCTTGGCAGCTATGCAAGGGAATACAGACAGTGCCTGCCCTGAATAATGTTTTTTAAAATATCATATACATATGTCTTTTTCTATAAATGCCAATATTTTTGAACACTTATTACCCATATGGGTCTGCAAATACAACAAGTGTCATGAGACGCTCAGGAGCTGCAGAGGACACAGCCTCACCTGCACATACAATGCCCAGGCCCACTCCTTTTATCTTCACCAGTACAAACCACTTTATTCTGCTTCTCAACGCAGAGCAAACATTTCCTTTCTAAAGGAATGGCAAGTTTTAGAACAGATTCATCCCTACTCTAAGCATTTAAGTCAGACTGCCCAGCTAAGCGTCTGAGCGAGGCCATTAGTCCTCCCCAAGTCCCTTCACAGTCAATGGAGAGAAAAAGAAACTCTCTGGAGGGAAATTCAGGATTGAGAAGACTACAAGAATATGAACACTATTAGCTTTGAATACTGCACAGAACAGTAAAAACTTACAAGCAGTGAGGCTACTGCAAGGAAACTATGGTTTATGAAGGCTGAATATGCCCATCTCTGTTTCTAAACAAGATCTGGACTTCAGGACTCTTTCTAAAATTACTCAGAATGGAAAGGCTGAATTTAGCTCCCATCCATCACCTTATCACAAGGATACAACCTCACGCTTCCTGCCACTGAGAATCTGGGAAAATGCAAAATTCTACTTCTTATCACCAAATCATAATTAATTTCTTCTTCCTATTTTGCCTTACTTGAGGAAAAGAAGAAAAAAAAAAGAAAAAAAGAAAAGCCTTCCTTGATAGATAGCTAAATTTATGTCTTACCAAACTGAATGTAAATGCAAGAAACAGGAAGCTTTTACTTGGAAACTGGAATTTCAAGCACTCAGTGGCAAACAATGAAGCAGAGAGATAAAGATGCAATGGCAATGGTGGGGGACAGACCTGCCAAGCTTCCTGCCCACGCTGACTCAAGAGCATGTGTCCTACCATGATATGGACCGGCCACACCGCTTGCTTTTATTTTGGTCATTGGTATTTGTTCCTGTGAAAACCCCTATAAAAACAAGTCAGAAGACCAGACAATAGTAGACTCGCCATCTCTTATAGCCAGATCTTTTACTTAACACTTTAGCAAAAGATGTAATCAGCAGATCTTTGTCCATTTATACAATTCTCTCTGCTGCAATGAGGATTGTATTACACTCTCCAGCACCCATCAGATCAGAGCATCCAGTCTTCCCCATCACTTCAAGAGATTGATCTGATATTTGAAAGCACATTTGCTATTATCTACTTCAGCCCTTTGGAATGACATTACACAGATACGGGGGGCAGGCAAATATTGCCGCTCTTTTATTATTCCTGACGTTCCCTTGCTTGTAATATCTGAGAAGTTCCCAGGTCAATGGGATTACTTTATCTTCCTCCCCCTGTCCTTTATCTCCTCCCTCACCCCACAGGTATCCATGTCCAAATGGGACACTTCAGTGGGGGGTTTGCTTGACCCAGGTCACTCGAAGGTCAAGCTTTTCACCACTTGCTAATGCAAAGATTCCCCCAAGCCCTACTAACCCCGGGGGGTCCAGGGCACCCCCTCCCCATGCACCCCTCTCCTGGCTACGGGGCCAGATGGAGAAGGCAAATGCTCCTCAGTGAAGTTACAGAAGCAAAATCCTCCCCATATGGAAAGTGGAATATGTTTTGAGTTTTTAAATAAACAAAGCAAAAGGAGAAGCTCCTGAAAAAATCAGCTCAGCAGAGACTTTATTCCTGTACTAAACTTGAAGGATGGGAGGATTAACTAGTTAGGAGCAACTCAGACTATATTTTTGCCTACCAGAACAAAGATCAATTTTTATTTAGATTGATTTTAAGATTTACATGCGAGAAATGGATAAAATTGGATCAAATATATACTAAAACAAATTGTTGACTCCCATGAAAGCCAATAAAACCAAAACAAATTTCACAGATCTCATCTACCAGCATTTGAGATTTGCTTTATTTCATTATTCTGTATATATTTACGGAGCAGAAATTTGCTTAACTCTTTTCCACTTTTCTTTCAGTGAAACAATAAGACTCTCTGCAGAATATTTTCGACTTGAATATTATCACCAGGATAGCATATGGCAAACTAGCAGCAGGCAGTTTATCTTCATCCTCTTTGTAAGCTAAAATTAGCACAATGCTTTTGCAACAGCATACGATGTATTCAGACCAGTACGATATACCTAATACAACTTCAGATCCATCCCTGGCTAACCTCCAATATTCAAGTAAGTTGACTGCTAATTTTAACAGAGTATTAATGTGTTTAGTATCAAGTTGGCATTTATCAACTTGAGAGGCATTTTTAAGTTTAATACTGTCATTTCACCTACACCAACTGCAACTGTAAATAAAATTTGTATATTGGTAACACATGGAATTTCAATTCCTCTGTACAAAGCAATTCTAGTTTATATTAAAACATTAGGTATGGAAAGCCAGGCTGTAACATTTCATAATATGCATACTCTGCTTTTCAGACAAACATGTTCCTCCTGCAGACTGTTAGCTGGTTACTTTATTGGGATTAAATTCAACCAAGTCACCAACATTATTTGGATTAAATTAAAGCAAGTCACCAACTCTACGTTTCCTGATGAGGTGGCTCTGCCAGCCCTCTCTGCTTACCAGTCTGCTGTTCAGCTTAGTAAATCATGGCCACCTCAGGGGTTTTTTAGCTGGATTAAATATGTGGTGAGACACTAACATTAGCACCGCTTCCTAATTTGTTTCTTGTAGCTGCAACACCAAGGAACTTAGCACAATGCTCCTTGTAAAGGAAATTTGAAAGGTTCTAAAAAAGCCCTATGCTTCATATGGGTGGTTGCTTTACCACCTTTCTTGCCAGGTTCACAGAATAAAAATGTGTAATAGTGGGAAGCACTCACATCCAAGCACATATAGGAACAAATACACACACAAACTATAAATATTTATACACTGACATTCAAAGATTTGGTGGCTCAGCCTGCTCACCAACTGACAGAACAGCCCTCAGCTTTCCTACAGCCCGTCACAGAACTACAACAACACAAAACTACACCAAGTCTGTCCAATAGTTATATTGAATTAACGTCACCACTATTTTTGCTTTTACACAGCTGACCTCATGCAGAATTTTTGTGGGTTAGTCCAGACAGGTATCAGAAAAAGAAAACAGGCAGAATCCTGCGCAAAAGCCTCTCCTGGGGCATCCTCACTGCCACAGGCAGGATGAGGGGACAGGAGAGGATAAATAGATGCTTTACTATATGGGAAAGGGAGGAGGAGTACAGCATGAACACATTTCAATTCCACTTTGTTGTCTCCTTTCCCCCCTGCTGCAATTTGCCTGCATCTTATCCCCTGCTCTTTAGCAAGAGGCTGCTACACTGATGTTACAGCGCCCTGAAACTTTAACTCCATTTTAAATGATGACACTTCATTTTGAGCCGTTCAGTTAAGGCTGACCCCATTCCCTCTTTCCCCTGCTTTAGGAAGGCAGTTGATGCAGAAGCACATGTGCTATAATCCAGGGGCCCAAGTAGGAGCTCCACAGTGGGGTTTCTCCCTCAGTGCTGTGCCAGGAAGTGAGAAAGGGAGAAGATCCTCTTGGCACAGCAATAAGACCAACAAAAGATTCTCCATCCTACAAGCCTTGCTTCCATGACCTTCACTCGCCAACCAGAGAGAGCTAAGATATGCCTTCTTCGGGGTCCACTGGGACGCTACAGACTCCAGAATATATTTAGCATGCATCCATGTGACACTGCTATTCAGAGCACTGGGGGAAGATTTTAAGAATCAGTTAGGTTACTTCCACCACCATTAGCTCTTTTCCAAGGACATAAGTGGTGTCTCCGAGCAGGTCTTCTCCTGCCCTTCTGCAAAAGATGAACTCACAACCTTGAGACAATACACAGCATCCAGGTTGCAAGGGCTGTCTCTCCTGAGGAACAGAACCAGTCACAGGAAAACAAGGGCCAAGGGACAAGTATTTAAAAAGTCTATTCTGCCTGCATTATTTACTTATATGCTCTTTCTTCTTTCCCACACTTCCACATTACACTTCTGCAAAGGGCAACCACAAAAAACTGACTGCAAACTGTGCTTGATTTTAAACACTCAAGAGGAAGAAAATAAAATATATTAACAAATACTTACAATTGAGTAATATTTATAATATATAAATAAATTATATGTATAATCCATGGCCATTAGATGCCAGAGGTACCGCCCAGCAATGAGGAAGTTCCCAAGCTGCAGAGGGAGACAGGGTGGCAGAGGGCCCTGGGGTGTTAGTGCCTGCCCTGATGTGACACTGCTCCCACTGCACATCACTGGCCCATCCACGCTCTTCCACATCTTTTCCCACATTCCAGACCTAACCAGCAAAGGTTCAAGCATGTCAAACCAAAGGCTACACGGAGGAGGTAACACGGCGAAAGAGCCAAGCCGGAACAGTGCCGGAACCAAGAGCACCCTCCTTCAAAGACCTGCCAGAGCAATGTCAAACATTTGCTTAGTCACAGCCCTAGAATCCCACATCAGCTCAGGCAGAAGGGATATCAGGCCTCTCCCTCTGGTATTTCACATGGCACCAAGTAGTGGGTCACCAGGCCAGTGAGAAGCGGTCCCCGGTGAATTATACGGTGATAAGTCGCTCTGATGCTGCCACTGCTGCAGGGGCTGCTCTGATTGCTCAGAGAAAGTCCCCACCTCATTCATGAATTTAAAATTAAATTAAAAAAAAAAAAAAAAAGGAAAGAAGAAGCATAAAAAAGCCTGTGTGCATCCATGTGCTTAGAAAAAAATTATGTCAGCATCTTACAGCGTTGATCCTATTAATTAATCCCTTGAAGAATGGCCCCTCGCCCACAAACATATAATGTAATGCCGGCTTAATCTTACCTAAAAAAATACAATGCAATAAGATTACTAGTCTGACTCTGCTAACTGCTACAGCACTGCTTAATCCTGCATTTTGGTGCTTTAACAAGCTCCTACAATACTGTACAGAGTTTATCAGAGCAGTTGCCAAGAGAGGAAGGACTTATATTTTAAAGAATATAATTCCACTGTCTTTTGTGCTTTTTATGTATTATGTTTATACAATGACTTTCATCCTGGAAGATCTCAAAGCCTATTGCCTGCTCCTGTTTCCACTAAAGTCTTCCTTTCAGGTTTCATATTGGAGCAGGATTAGAAATAAATAAATATATATATGGGGGGGGGAGGTTATAGCAGGAAGATTTGCTGGTGCAGGCACTCATTTCTTCCATTCCCCAAATGCAGCTGGGAGGGGTGACACCAAATTTGCCCCCTCCTCCCAAAAACCTGCAAAGGAACCCATGTGGGACCTTGCTTTAAAAAGTGAGTGCAAACATAGCCTATGAAAGCATCATTCCCCTATTCCTGCAATCACTTTGCCTTCATCCTCAGGCTCTATTCCCACCGGCACAGCCCCACTCCGGCAATGTGCACCCACAGCCACACGTTTCCCAGTCTTCTCTGGTTATAGACATATTAAGCTTCCGATGGAATAGGAGAAGAAAGCTCTGCTCCCTCCCTGTAATTATCAAATCAGCCCGAAAATGAGGAAGAATTGAGAATCCTCATTATAGCACATCATAAAACACGGCGAGGTCTCGTGCTCGCTGTATGTTATTGGCACAGTCTGCCAACAAAACTTTACAAAGAGCACAGGAATGCACGTTTGCAGAGATATTAAAGTCATAAAAGGGGAAATTTGTATTTTATTTTCCCACAGCCTAAATGAAGGTGAACCAAGCAAATTTGGCAAAGAGTGCTAGTCAGATGCCATTTCCCACAGCAGTGTGGTATTTTCCTCTGGGAATAAAACATTTTCCTTCAACTACTGTTTATAACTCTTATCAGTTCAACAGCAATAGAGCCATCAAGTCCAATATCTTGTGGAAAAAAGTCAAGGTCAACAAGTACTTGCATTTTCGTTTATCTTTAGTGCAATTGCTACTGACATTCAATTGGGTAATAAACATGAGGACTGTCAAATGCTCTCAGCAAACAGGTGATCCAAAAGCTATCAGAGAGAAAGAGGCTACCGCCAGGTAATCAAACAATTCTGTTGCAACAATTATGATTTGAGTGCATTCATTTACAGAAGCAATCACCTGTCAAATTTGAATGAATAGCGTCAAACCATTCCCACCACTGGGGTAATAAGGGCAAGAAAATACAAGCTTATGTCTACTTTCTTCCCAACAAAAGCATGCTGGCATTAGCAATAGCCATCAAAAAAGGATAAATAAAAAAAATCCAGCATCTTAGTTCCTGAATTGAATTATAAAAAAATTATTTTAACATGGAAACTAGAGGAGATGTGTCCAAGTAACTCGATCTTGTGTCGGTGTCTCCCGTGAACAATAATGGGTGTTTAGGAAAACCCTCTAGAAAGAGGGGGTACACGGATGCGGCTGTGCCGCAGCTCTGACAATCAGCACTTGGGCAGCTTCCTGAGCCAGTGCTTGCATCTGGACCAGGGTTTTTAATAGCCACAGAAGGACCGATTTTTCCATGAATTGGTCCAATCTCTTTTTGTCTGCTGTTGGCCTCCTCAGCACACTGTAGCAATAAGTTTAACCCAACACATAAAACATTTTTGTATGTTTTAAACCTACTAACACTCCGAAAAGCTCATGTGCCATGAACGCCCACCCTTACTTCTTGCATTATGGGACAAGCACCCACTTTCTCCATACACAACTAATTTTAAGGACTTCTCTTCCAACCTTAGTCATCCTTTTGTTTTCCCCTCACAGCATTTCACGAGAAAGACAGGAAAATGGTTTGTGCCAAGCAGCCCAATGGCGCATCCTATTGCATCACTAATCCAGAAACAGGGCATGTTTTATGGGTTTATGCTCCTTGTGATAAAAAATGTTTCTCAAAAGAAACACCTGAAGATTACAACTTTTGGTTTTTTAACTTCCAGTTTAAAGAAGTCAATGACACACACCTTAAAGTCTCACTCTGCCTGCAGTAGATAGCAAAAGACTTAGCTGAAACCACTAGGACCTGGGAGGTAAATGGGGATAGAATTGGTGCCCTTAGGATGGAAATATTAAGATGGCCTCTAATATGGGCCATATGGGAAGCTCACTGGCTCCAAGCCACCACAACATAAGTGAAAAACACCCAGGATGTATAGGACACAAAAAGCCACATCAGAATAAAGCAACTCTGTTTCTAAATTAAATAATATCAGCAAGCCTGAAAACACACGACTTAGGTATTGCTAAAACGGGGTGTCTTGGACACTAAAAACTTCAATTTCTACAACTTCTTACAACCAAACTTCTCTCTACCCAATCCAAGGAGGAAAGAAAGATGCTCTTCAGTCCTACACAGGAGCTTTTAGGTAACAGCCCAAGATGCGATTTAGCAATGTGATATTTTCCACCACTGTTCCCTGCTCAGCATATCCAAGATCCTGCCCTCAGTAAGACACCTGGTTTTGTGCAGACACCCTTTTGGGGCTGCAAAAGCCCTGCATCACTGATGGGATGCTCATTCCAGGGTCAGGACCATGTTCTTAAATACACATCTATGTATACGTCAGCTTGCGCAGCCACACAGATGTTTACTGGGCTAGACATTTCTAAGTTTAGAAAAACTTGCCAAGAAAATAGGAAAAAAAAGGAGGGGGGAAAGGACTCCAGCACATGGCTTTTGCTGCTTGATTACAGATAGGCTGAGAAGTCAGGAATATTTGTATTTCCATAGCCACTTTAAAGGTAAACAGTTTCCAAACTCTTTTTCCCTCCTTCTGCTCTGCCAGCGATGGCAATAGCTTCAGCCTGCAGGATCTGCCTCCTGACGTGATCGCCTCTCTGCTCCCTTCCCAGCTGGAAGCTTTTCCTAAGCAAAGACTGGAAGTCGCATTAAACCGTGCTGAAACGGTTGTGCTGGTTTTGAACTGCTTATTATCTCTGGGGGCTGACCTGAAAAACAAGTTGGTGCTTAGACAGAGAAATTCAGGTTTCCCCTGAAAGGCAAATGGGAGGAAGGAAGGTTTTTTTACAAGGAAAAAAATTCATTTACGATGATGTTACCCACAATTTAGGCAAAACAAGCAACATTTATAAGTATTTTAAGCTATCTTCGCCAAAACAAAAAGAAGAACGCCTGTTAATAACAGACATTTAAGCTAATGCAAGCAATTGAAATAAATACTGACACTGGGAACAGATTAATGCTCAAATCATGACAGACACCCACTTCCAAGAGAAGAGTCACTCCCTTTTACCATAGTGGAAGTGTAACCCTGCCTAGCTGAGCCACAGAGGTTGAATGCTGCCGAAATCTAACTTTAACAGCTGAATCAGGCTGATGAGACCCCAAAAAAAACCACCAAAAAAAACCCCAACAACAAAAAACCTAAACCAGAAGGAGGAAAAAACCAGTTTCACGCCCCCCGGCTTTAGAGTAGAATGATAAATTGACATCATGTTGTTATGAGCATAATCCTCAACTACTCAATCACTGTTAAAAAATAAAACATGATTCTGGGGAGATAAAAATAATTAATGCTGGTGCTGCTGAAGAATACACACCTACACGAAGAGTTTCAGATAAATATGGGCCTGGTTTAAAACTCGTATCTCACGTCAAAGGAAGAGGGTACAGGTGCTCACGTTGATTTAAAGCAAACTGAGCACTGCCCGCTTGATGGAAAAGCAAGAAAAGAAAAGGGGATGGCAGAGCCTCAGCCAGAAAACTGATACTGTTCCGTTTTCAAACAAGCCTATTACGCTTAATTCGGGATTCACAATACATAAAGCACCAGAAAAAACACAGGGAGCAGCCCCTGTTGACTAATGCCCTGTCTTTTCTAATCGAGGGTCACATCCAGTCTAACCGATCGCATGATAATGGCATCAGAAAAGGTCAATCAAAGACAAGCCGAAGCTTCCACTGCCTGGCTGACCTTCGGAGCTTGTGACAAATTGCTATCAGTCAATGTCAACTAATGACAGCGGCTCTTTGGCTAATCAATTGTTCTAAAAATGATCAAGAAAACTACTCGCAGGACAGCTCATTTTCACATCAATGCCTGTGAAGTATGAAAAGCTCATTTTTTTTTGAGTTTTTAATAAGCTCATAAGTAAAGCAGTTACTTGGTAACAGGGGTCACCTTAGTGAAAAGACAGAACCTTTGTCTGCCTTTTACATATTCTTTTATTACCATATTATAGTAAAAATATGCCATGCCATTACTATGCCAGAGGGCTACATAATAAAATAGGTAATACTTCATACTTTTTTTTTTTTTGAGATAAATACTTCTGTGGTTTAGGGGCCACTGTTTGGATGTAAATAATTGTCAATATAGTCTCCATGTATTTAAATGTAAAGCAATCACCACCGGCACTCAGGTGACATGTCCACTCATTACTCACCCAAACTTCAAGTGACAGAGCCGGTAGTGAAAACCACGCTGCAAAATCCAGTGGTGCTGCTGGGAAGTGAAGGTCTAACAGCAGCTATTTTGTTCTTAAACCCACCCACCCCATGTGAGCGCAACTTATTCCAACTATTTCCGACAGAATTCACATTTGGTAGGAAAACCGCATGCTCCGAAACCCCCTAAGCCCTGCAAAAGCAAACAGACATTTCCGCCCTGGAAGGATTCTGCATGTAAAAGCCAACGTGGAAATGCACACAGGCTTGAGCAGTGGGAGATATATCAGGGTTCTCCCTGTACAGCAAAGGGGTGACTGCAGATTCGTCCATCTCCTCGTCCCACCTGCCTCTCCCAGCATCATTTTCAGCCATTTCTCAAAGCTTCACAGCCAGGCCACACTCAAATCCGCATTCATGCATTAAATATTACCAAAACAACAAACCCACACTGGTCTAAGGTTTGAGAAGTGCAAGCACAATGATGCTTTGCTTTTCCATGAGGAGAGTATCCAGCAAAGGACATTGCAGGGCACCACACCACATGAAGCCATTTGAGAAGACGCCGCGTTGGGAGGGAACAAGGAGCCATCGTTCAAGCACGGCACTGCTTTTCACTTGGGTTTGCCTCTTTACTTGGGTGACTCCCAACCAGGACACCTGTACTGCCAGAAAGGATTTACCCCAAGGAAAACACCCGTCACCTACCCGTTGGCTCCCAAAGCAATTGCCCACCTCACCACGGAGAAGGAGTGGGGGGTGGAGGGGAAGCGCTAAACAAGAAACATTAAAACTTTTGTTTTCATCGGAGAAACTGCCAAGTGACAGCAGTTTCAGGTTACACCCTAAACCTGCCTTGCTATGGTAGTTTTTCAAATTAAAATATCTTCTGTGGCCTCAGCCACTCTCAAGCCGTCCATAGGCAAGAAAGAAAGGAGGCAGGGCAACACTTAAGCTCAGCCATAATTGGAAGTATGTGAAAAATGAAGTGTCAGTTCGGTCAATAAAGGGCAAAGGTGAAGGGGAACTGCAGCCCAAACTCGGTGCGAAATGTGCTCATTAAGACACCCAATCCGCGGGCTCCTGCCCACCTATCCCATTAGTCATCGGCCATCTGACCGCTTCAAATGCCTCCCCGCTCTTATTACTTTTCTTCTCCCATGTTAAAAAAAAAAAAAAAAAGGGGAGGGAAAAAAAAAAAAAGGAGAGCTGGTATATAAATCCTTGCTCAGTCATCTGGAACATAATGTGGCCCTTCTCTCCCCCTCTTCCCGGCTCTGCCGCCTGCCTTTGCAGCCTCCAAACAACCGCCTGGAGATTCCCGGCAATAATAAACCCGATTGCCTTTTTGCCTATAGGTTGCTTGAACTCCTACAAAAGCCCGGAAAAAAAATCCCAACGTTGCAGCCATCGATACATTTTTATAAAGAAATATCGCTGGCTTTCTACTCCTGGCTTGAAGGAGCAACAATTATTTGGAGGTTAAAAAAATGTTTTGAACCCAGGCTGAGGCCTGGACAAAAAAAGAAAACGGGAAAGAAACAATACGCACAAATAGGTGACACTGATGGATTATTTTCCTTTTTCTTTTAAACCATGCAGGAGAGTTAAACGTGGGAAATAAAGAGCTACACTCTAGATTAAAAGTGACTGTACCAGGGCTTTGTTCAGCATTTTCTTGGCCCCACTGTTTGAAAAACAAGCAAAATAGATTTCTCAATACACCAAACAGGAATCTTTTCAAGTTGGAGGATGCAATAAGATAAAATAGTGCTGCCATGAGCTCTGCATCACCTGCCTGTACATAAGAATTTGCTTCTCTTCTTTTAAATAGAATTTAGCAAGTTATTTCTCCGCTGCATAAATTCAGATCTCTTTGCACCATTTGGAGACAGACCTTCAAAGGTCCTTCCCGTTAAGTTCAGAGCAATGGGAAAACTTTTTCATAATATTATTCTGCATTCCTGTACTATAACTATCCCCTGTGATGACACAATACCAGGCCTTTAGAAGAGGTTGTGTCAACGTACTATGCAATAACATACCCTGCTGTTCAGTGGCACGAGACCCCAGAACAGCTTCCTAGCAGTTAAATATGGATTTCTACAATAGATCGAAGCAGCTGGGAGTCATTACTATTTACTAAGTAAATAAATTTACATGTTAAAAAAGACTTTAAAATGTCTACAGGAAAGAACATCTCTCCTGTTTTCAAAGGCAATCATTCAATGTGTGCTGCATATTATGACATAAATAGGTTAAAAACACACTTTGTAAGGATTTGTAGTGATGAGCAAGGTAAGAAGAAAAATCTCCTGAAAGTCCAAAAATAGACCTTAACATAGCCTGGGTTAAAGACTAAGGGAGAAAAGTCTTGCTAAAGGGCTTAAGCTTTCCAGTCTGTGTGCCTCCCTGAAAATGCAAAGCTCATACGTACATCCTTGTGATACTCTCAGCCAGGTTGGAAACCTGGCTCAGAAGGTGCTTTTACCTACCCCAACTAGGGAAGTAGGCTGTGAGGACAACCTAAAACCAGACAGTTTTAGAGGGTTTTATTTCTGGTGATCAGATTTGCCTTTTTTTCTTTTTTTTTTTTTTAAATGGCAAACGTGCTCTTGACAGATGGAACCAAAAGGAACTTTTACAAACTCCTAAAAATAGGGAAGCCCATAATATACTGAATATATGTCACGCAACACATGCATCTCGAGTTAACTCCTATGCTCTCGAGCACAAGCTGGGGTCCCCAGCCTTTCGCTGCCACCCCTCCACAGCACCCGGTTGCTGTGGCAGTGCCATGCTGGCTCCTTCTGCTGCCAAGAAGAGCACCCAGCAGAGGTAAATACAGGAGCTTAACCACAGTGTTGCACTCCTAACATCAGGCCACAGAAGAAAAGCCATCAAATCACAGCATTTGGAAATTTAAGGCAGTTGGGGACAGGCAGGATATTTGCTATCTTTTTTCTTCTCTTCCATTTTGGTCCCACAGGGTCATATTGTTTGACTTCTTCCCCATAGGGAAAGGTTAAAAATGCTTTGTTTTTTGTTTCTTTTTTTTTTTACCAGAAGGTGTACATGCAGCTGTGGGTGTACATTAAACAGATGAGATTCCCCCATAGTCTCAACCTTCAGAGCATTTCACACAAACAAGACATAAAGCAAGGCTCAGCGAAACCACTGCTACCCTTCCTACATTCCTGTTCCTCAAAAACAATGCCATTTCCACAGGTGGCAAGTGGCCTGAAGGCAAGTCTTAGTAACAGAGACCTTCTGGACAGGGTCTCCTTTCCAAAACACCTTTCCCAAATTTGACCTGAGAGCTCCAGTTAGCAAATCCCCTCTTTCTTTTTTTTACTCTTCCCTGAAGTTTGAATGCAATGAGCCTTCTTCACAAAACACATCTATCAAGCACTGGCAGCAATTCCAGCCTCAACAAACCACTGGGATTCGGGTAAAAGTTTCAGAACTGGATAAAGCGTCACTGACAAGTCCTTCTGCAGATATTTAGTAGCACTCAGGCTTGAAACTCACTTTACAAAACTCTTCCTGACTGAGTTTACAGCATGCACCTTGCTAGGAGCTGACCAGGATGGCGATGATAAGACATCAGATATGATCGGCACTCCAGACTACTAAAATGTCATATTTAGGAGAAAATGAAGCCTGAAAAATCTTTAAAAGTACACCAGGAACCGAGTATCTCTATTTCCAAAGCAGTCTAGGAGCAAGCTGGCAAGCCTCCCCACAGCTGTTTTGTCCACGCACATATCCACATAAACACACGCACATCCGTCTAATAAAAGAAACAGCCCTATCCGAGTACAAAAACCCTCTCAAAACACCATGTTTTAGTTCAAAGCCTATTTTTTTGCAGCAGCTTTTTCACCCTTAAAAAAACCCCACAGATTTAAAGTTTGCTCCAAAAGCAAGGGGCTATAATGACCATGTTGACACCACTTCAACTACAGCATTGTGAACAGCACCACTAGAATATATACGTATACATACTTGAAAGAAAAAAGGCCCCCTGAATTTATGTTGCATATCATTTTCCAGTAAAAGTCAGAGGTCAGAAGGTTACCAGTTTCTGCCTCAGCTCTGCAACAGTTTACTATTCCAGGCCCCATTTTTACTAGGCTGTACTTGCGATGAAGTCAGCAACTTTTCTTTAAACAATAACGAGTCTCGAATACTTAAAATTCTATAAAGAGATGTACATTAGGTCCATGCATATAAAAAATTAAAATATACTGGTTTAGTTTAAAAACTAATCTTGTTAAATGCAGACTTTGCAATGCTAATCAGTACTGTTCAACCTTTTTTTGGAAACACAATTCCTTTGTTGTCTAACAGCACTTGAATGAAACATGATCATAAAACCAGATTTAAAAGTATATACCTATTGTGAGTTCAGAGTCAACTTCAATAAAGCACTCTCTTTTATATTCAGATTAAGGATCCTTTTTAAATTTTAATTGCATTAAATTAACACAAAATCCGCTGCAGTTGGTCTGTTCAGAAAAACTAGGAAGCATTCAAACCGCTTCTTAGGAAAAAAAAAATCCAGAAATTCAGCTTTTTAGATTTCAGAGTTTCTGAGACAGCACTGATTATTTGTAGTATGTCCCACTTCCATTGCACCAAGCTCATTTCATACTCGCCCTGCTAAATCAGCTACTCTGGCCTGACACTCAAACAGAATGTTTTTGCATTCAATTAAATTGGAATTGAGTAAAAAGAAGTAAATAAAAGCATTGCTCAGGATTTTGTCAAATGGGCCAGCTAAAATCTCTCTTCTTTATATGCAGTGAAGTTTCGATGGCATCTTTGAAATATTAGCGAGCATTTCTACAATCTTAATTACATTTGGTTTTGAAGATTTCATCTTTTAACCGATTTGAATGAAGGAAAAAAAACCAAACCCTTCTCAATTCTTATTTTTATTAAGCATACTGCAAATTTGGTACATATGTTCCTCTAAAGTGTGCCTGCCGGCAGGGTCGAAGAAATAAAGATACCAATCCCTTTACTAGGAGGAGATGGAGAAAAAAGTGTCAAAATAAGAAAAAAAAAAAAAAAAAAAGGAAGATAGACCTTTCTCAGCACAAAACCCCTGGTACCAGAGCACATTTCAACATCAGAAAGACAGTAACCAGTCCCTTGAGCACATCTTGCCAGCTAAGAAAGCGTGAGGGCTGTGTTCCTACCTTGCTCACTGCTGTTGTCCCCGCTGTGCGATGTGTGTCCTCCGCTGGAGGGTCCGGGGGTTCCCCCGGAGCGCGTTGATGCCGTGTCATCGTGGTCTCTGTTCCAGGAGGGCTGTGGGACCAAAAAATTAACAAATTAAAATCTCAGATGGGGAAGAAATACCC
>NW_026138065.1:32765000-32770000 GCF_025592945.1 Manacus candei
AGTACCTGCAGTGTTGAAATTAGGTACAAGTTGGAAAAAAATAAAACAACAGGCCAAACTCAGAAGATAGTGTAGAAGACTGTCAAGCCACAGTAATTGCTGTCAAAAAGACAGAACTTGTCAAGATCCACTCCAGAGGACACACCTGCACCACGAGGAACCACCAAGGTGTATTACTCTACAGCGATAGTAAATCTCAGCAGATGTTAACTCTTGTTTTCCAAATCTCATTTAGAAGACCCTATGCTCCTGGGTAGGGTCAGCACACATAGACTGCAAGATCCCAGTGCCTCCACTGTCACCTTAGTGCAGCAGCACAAACCCAAAATAACTTCTGTGCTGTCACTAGAGTTGCATCAGGTACAACAGCAGCACGGAAATTGCAATCAAGGTTAACGACGGGCCAGGGGAGAATGGAAATGATTAAATAAAAACCCCTTTATTTTTTAAGATTCACCCTGAAAACAGTAACAATAAGATAGCTGTCAATATACAGAGCTTATCTGTCTGCGCAAGATTTTATGATACCGCACTTAGCTAATGTGGCTAATGAAAGAAAACAAATTTGACAAAAACAGACCCACGAGGACAGTTTAAAACAATAGATTAAACCACCTGCATTATTTCCCGTGCAATTAAACTCCAGAATTAGTATACAGTAGGAAAAACACCAAAATGGTGATAGTATCGCTTATCTGGCTCTCTAGTGAATCACATTCACAGCCACCCCCACTGCCCGCCGTGCATTAACTCTTCGCACCGTGGGTATGTACAACTCTGAAATATAAAATTAGTTGCTTTTGAAGGACACTGAGCTCCCTCTGGTGAAGGCATAACAAGTTTATTAAGTAAGCACCACCTCTGGAAGTATAATCCCCTCTGGCTTCTTCCATGGAGTTTATTGGTTCAGTTTTCCTAACCATGAGCATCATTAGGGCAATGCAGTAATTAAGAGTTGTTAGAAAGTGAATTCTCAAACTGCAGATTAGAAAATTAAACTATTTCCTGATTACATATTAATGGAGCACAACAATAGCAGTTGCCATAAGCTTGGAAGGCAACCAAGGGATAAATCTGTGTACTTAATTACCATAAACAATGGCTGCATAGAAATGAAGTTTTATGCACATTCCCTTCTGTAATATGTCTGATATCAGTACACACTTGACAATTCTTGTTCAATTATCTCTATTATTTAATGCGCTGTGAACGGCTCTGTGTAAATAAAATTAACCACCCCAATTACTTTGAATTCATCTAGGGACAACGTAATAAAAAATGTGAAGAATTCTGTATGCCTATTAATCTAAAACATTACAGAAGCTTTCACCAGATTTTCTTGTCTATATTTATTTTGTCTACATTTATTTTAGTGCACTGCTAATTCAATTACATTTACCATCACTGGTCAATCAGCAGCAGCAGAGGGTTTTTTTTATTTCATTAATCCTTGTACAGTACCACAAACACACTCATCCTTTGGTAAGGTACAGGATCTCACATGGAAAACACAAATATGTTTCTACTTGAATTTGGGAGCCTGCAGTTAATCAGAAAAACAATTAAAACCACTTCATACCCTGTGGTCAGATAACAAAATATCTGATAGTTACAATTTTTTTTCAAATACTTGTTTTTGCAATTAGTGAAGAAATAGTGACTGAAAAAGAGATAAATTTAGATTAGAGATTTGTAAACTAGGATTCTTTGGTTTTTTTTTAATTGTGCTATGCGATAATTCTGCATTTTAATTGGCACTTGGATATCAGGATGATAGACACCTTCAAATACAATGACAGAAGAATTTGCAATGGAGAAAGACACTGTCAGAAGTAGAGACAAAACTATTTTATCCATAGCAGGTCAGGCACAACATGGGTAGGTACAATCCTGAAGAAAGCAAGATAATACTACCTCTGTCATCGTTTAGTGTCAAGCCATTATAATGGAGAAAGAAGAAAAATCAATGATATTAGACTACAATTTTTATACTCAATCCAACTCATTCTTCCTACTTGAAGCTCTGTGCTGTGTTTTCTCTAAAAACTTGCACCCACCAAGTGTTCTGTGATCGTGTAGGTTGCAAAACCCCTTCTACAAACTCTTACATATATTCAGACAGTGACAGCAAACGTGCCATCAGCTTATTCTATGGAGCTCAAGGCACTGAAGCACTGATCCCCCTCCTCATGCAGCAGTAAACTACATTGCACTGGAACAAGGTTACATTTTCATTTTAAGAGCAAAGACCAAGGACTGAGGTTACACAGAGGTGACATAAATTACCGGGTATTAATAAAAGCATGACTATTCAGATTCAAATGGAAATCAGCAACCCAGGAATTTTAATAACTTTTATTTTTTCACACATCTTAGAAAAGTGTTTTTCGTCAAATCATGAGCAGCTGGCACTGGAAACGCAGAGCTCCAGCCAGTTCCAAACTCTTTGCCTAGCTGATGAACTTTGAAAATATCAGCTCCCCTTTGGCCAAGAGCCAGAAGCTTGTCTTCCCCAGCCAAAAGGGCTCTCTAGCAGGGCAGGAAAACAGCAATGCATGTGCAGATGGGACCTGGGCTCCCTTCCTACAGCCCCATTTCCATTAGATGCCCTTTTCCTAATGCAGGCCAGCAGCTGCAAGGGCAGTAGTGGAACGGAACCTCTGCAACCCAGAGAGCATTGTGTCAGGGACTCCTCTCCTCCTGGTTCATGTCAGAAAGGGAATGGGGCATTGAGAACCTCCAAGATCCACTCCTCGCAGCTACCCACAGCCCTAATAAAGCTAGGGTGGCATTTTCAACCTTTTTGTGCAATCCTAAGAGCTAAACTTTCTCTAAAAGGTAAGTGGAATGTCTAACAAAGTCGAGGAGTGCCATGAGCTGGGATCTAACCAAGAACATATATTGTCTATACTTACAGTTGCTTCTCTTTCAGTGAAACCATATGAATTCTTCCACATTTACCAAAGCCTGTACTGTCCAAGGGTTAGTCACTATGTTCTTCTAGTCTTACCACTAGCCCACAGAAAGGAAATTCCCACCAAGACAGGTGGAACATTAAAACAAAGGCATCAATACACGGGAGCAGGAGACAAAAGTGTATTCCTGTGAAATGAATGTAGCCAGAATAGATGTTCAAGCTGCAGCCTGAAAAAATCCCTCCTGGTCAAGCAACAAAAAGGACTCTCAAACTCAGAGGATGAAGAGCTGGCAGGTGGCAGAATCCCCCCACTGGAAAAAAACACCCCCAGTTTTGTGCTGGAGAAGGATGAGAAGGAAGAGTGAGTGCTTTCTTCCTAGTAAGTCTAATAAGGAACCAGGCCAAGCACAGCAGACAAGGAAAAGATGGTCTAGTCCCCAGCAAACACAACAGGGTTGAACAGACCGTGCTCTACCTTCTTGAATCTAATATCAAGGCAATGACTGAATCATGACGAGAGTCTCTCAGGTTTTTAGTTTATCTTGTATGGTTTTGTCACACATGGAAACAATGCTGAAAATCCCAGTACAAAATGTGCTCCTAACTGATGGGCACTATCATCCTGTGAATAGTTGTTAGGACAATTCAGTATAAGCCCTTCATGACAAAATCGTACAAACACGGCACCCTGCTTCAACTGATGAGGAATGAGGTCGGCAGAGACCTTTACTTGGCTGAGGTTCAACAGTATTACAAGTACAAAATTAAGAAGGAGATGTGATTAAAGAAGAATGTTAATTATTAAACCAATTCATTTGTGGTTCTTGTCCTTCATGTTGAGTTTTCAGGATCTTTCAGTGATACTTGCCCAAGTAACCTCCTTGTTCCTAAAGCTTGCATTTTCAGAAAAACTAAATGCCAAAAGACTTTTCAGAATAATTCTGAGAGCTGGCAGCATTTCACATTTCTTATCTTTCTGGTATGTACCAACACCTAAGGGAGTATTTGCAAAACCCCAAGATCATCATCAACAGCCCTTCAGGGTTTTTCTAGCTATCGTGCTGTGGTTACTTTCTTCCTTCAGACTTGGCTTTACAGACCACTTGGTGGTCAGTGGCAACCTGGCAGGTTATATGCTGTTGACTCATCCTTTTGGTTTCCAGATTTCTCTCTCAGTCAGACACTGAGGCAAAGCTGCCCAGACTCTGTCAGAAGTAGCTGGGACTAAGACGTGGGCACAAGCTTCTTGTTTGTCTGCATGAGGAATTATTTCCTGAAGAGAGAGAGGGAACAAAACCAAGTGCCATCCTGACAAAGAGAGCAGCTAACGAGATGAGATACAGCAGATCCTCTGAAGCAACTGCAGTGGGTACCAGGGAGAGAGAGCAAAGGAGAAGGCAGTGCCTGAAGGGAAGTGAAGGCAGGCAAGGAACCAGGGGAAGGGGCTGCACTTGGGGCACAGAAACAGAGCTGACACTACAGCATTTCAAAGGCATAGCAAAAAGAGATGTTCTCCACCACTATATCACATGCTTGTTTTGAAAACAAACGAAAAATACTCCAAGAAACCCTCCTAATGCTACTTTTCCATGTAAGCAGTTGCAGTTTTTGCCACAGGGATGTTTTCTGATGACAAGTGGGATATTGATTGGCAGGGGAGGTGGTACATGAGATAGGCTCTCTGGTAAGATGTGAGCCACAGCTAGAGAAGCTTGAGAATCCCTGCTTTCAAGGCTACAAAACCCACCAGTTTTCAAAGGTTTTGTCCTAAATTGCATTTTTAAGCTGAGAACATAAACAGGATGTGCATGAAGGACTTGTCAAATGATTTGCTTTAAGTTAAATCCTGAATGCTCAGGATATGATCAACATAAAACTAATTTTTTTATTATGGCTGCACCACTTGTCCCCTTCTCCCTGGTACAAGAAGCAATGCATCTTCATCAGTATTCCTGTTACAAACCTTACAGTTATGCTCTTACTCTCTAGTTCTGTGCTAGACTCCCTATTTTATGCAAGATACCTAAAAAAAATCACCTCATCATGGGTATGACAGGAGCAATACACCAACTTCTGTCAAACT